>NC_038049.1:32497918-32797918 GCF_002211085.1 Panicum hallii | reverse complement strand
GTGGACCCGAAAAGTCCCGCTGGCCTTTGTCGTTGCGGGTGTCGTTTGGGAGCCGCAGATTGCTATCTTGACACCTCGGGAACCACTCCCGCATCTTCTCCTCCTGTTCGGACCAATCATGCATCATATCATGAAGGCCCGCAACAGTCATCGGCCTGTTCCGCCCAAAATCCCTGTAGATGCCCAGGTCGGTGATGCCGTTGTAGAAACAATCGATAATGTCATCCTCCGAGATGTTGGCGATGGTGGCGCGGATGTCGAAGAAGCGACGTGTGTAGGACCGTAGAAGCTCATTACGTTCCTGCTTACACTGAGCAAGATCGTGATGAGTACCTGCACGAGCGATCGCTTCCTGGAAGTTGTCGATGAAGACCTTCTTGAGGCGCTCCGAGGAGTCGATTGAGTTGTTGCTGAGGCTTTCCAACCAAGTAAGCGGCGTAGGGTCCAAAGCCATCGGGAAGTAGACAACTTTGGTAATATTTGAACCCCCTGCGACCTCAATGGCTATGGAGTAGCAACGGAGCCACTGCTGAGGAGCTTGCTTGCCGTCATACTTGGTAATGCAAATCGGTTTGAAGCCCTCTGGATACTTGTAGCTGCTGAAACAAGCAGAAAAAGCAGGGAATCGGTCACTACAGTCAGTACCCTCAGTTTCGACTTCTTCGCAGACCTTGCGCCTGGAGGTGATCACGGTCCGCGCGTCGTGACCTTCATTGATGTGTTGGCGCAAGTCCTCTGGAGGAAGTCGATGATTGACCTGCCGCGGATGACCCCGTGGTGGTGGCTGCTGCCTCCCGCCAGGGGCCTGGCTTCCGTGAGTGTTGTCATTGCTGAGCTGGTGTTGAGGACGGCCACCAGCCGTTCGGCTGTGAGCTTGACTCCGACTCTCGCCCACGCGCTCCTCCCTGATGGTAGACGCCGGGTTGTGCTGATCCAGCTGGATCCAAGCCCTCTGCGCATAAAGGAGTGCTTGACGCACTTCCGGATCATGACTGCGCTCGAGGATGGCCGTCACCCTGGCGATGTTGGCCACCGGAGTATTGAAACCCCGTTCGCTTATTGCGGCGAACTCAGGGTCAAGCTCGCGGTTCATAGATGGCCTACGCTCATTGGCCCTCCTCCGCCGGATTGTGCGGGCCCTGTTCCTGGCCCGCCGCGCCTCACGATCGGCGTCGTTCTCGTCGCCGGCGTTGGCCGTGATCTCATCTTCGGAGACCGCTTCGAAGTTGATGATGGGAAGATCCCCATCGTCCTCGCCTTCTTCCGCCATTAGTACCTGGCGGGAGGAAAGCTCATGAGAGCTTTCATCGACTAGTTCAGTCGACCCCTCCGCCGCGGTAGCCAATGGTCTGCCCTCTTGAAAGGGCAAGGGCTCGAGATGAGCCACAAGTCGACCCTCTGCCTTGAGTAGATCGGAGAACATCATGCCCTTCCGATGCACTATGCGCCCCTCCGGCAAAGAGGTGATCAACAGATTGCTGGTGCCAGAACAACCCGAAGCCCCCCGACACGTGGTGGCTTCTGGCTTGCCATCCTGGAGCAGAAAGTCCAGGTCCTTCTCTAGCGTGGAGAGGAACCCAGAGATGTTGGCCTCCTGACGACCAGTGGCCGGTTTGCATAAACTGAATTGGGACCGGCTATGCAGATCCTTGGATTGGAACGAGTCCAACCCAGGGGAAGTTGCCACAACACTGGAAGAAGTCGAGCTTGGAGCAGGCTTGAAGCGTCCCCCCATCAGGGAAGACTTAAAAGTGTCACTTTATCAGTCCCAGGAGGCTGATAACACTTTTATTACATCAGATGGTACATCACCGTACAACTCTACGCGGTAATGGGCAGTGAAGCGCCACTATCGCGAGGATTACAACCAGAACCCACACAACTACACTAGCTACGAACAAAGGATCATCAGAGTCTTGCGCCATGCGGAGCTCCAACGGTGACCTCACCCACAGGCAAGACTGGGTGCAGGATGGAACCCTACTCGTCGTTCTCGGGGTGTAGTCGGGATCCTCCACTGAAAGTAAGAACGGGGTGAGTACAAACGTACTCACAAGTCCAATCTCACCCACGGGGGGGGTATAACAGAATTAGATGCACAGGGTAATCCAAGGATAAAGTTACGGTTCTTTTGTGGAAACACAATTATATGCAAGGGTTCGTTTTAAAAACATTTTTCCAAACAAGTTTTCAAGTGTCTAAGAATACACGATGTCGATCCTCACGGATCCAAGTTTCAAGCCGCTACCGGACTCCCGTCCGTCGTAGCACACAGCACCATTGCCGGATACTTTTCAAACAACTCACACCGGTTCACCATTTCCAGAGAGAAACACTAGTTATGTGACCACACCGTAACTTGCCCAGTACCGTGGGCACGGCTATTCGAATAGTTTTTTTAACTCTGCAGAGGTGTGCAACTTTACCCACAGGCGGGGTACCACAACACGAACACCTTAGTGCCGGTGCAGATCCATCGAAGCCCTTACCCACCTTAGCTAGACCCGACTAGCCACCACGGGATCTATCAAGGGGTCATTCGACCTAACACTGAGGTTTAACCGGGGCATAAGTCACACAGAGCTCATCCCGTCTCCTTGATTACCCGTTGCTCCAGCTCTCCTGATGGCTATCGGACTAACTAGTGGGGTTAGGCCAAGCCGTTGCCCATACAACGGTCAAGTGGTTTGCACGACAGGAAGCTAGGTGAGATGTCACAACAACTCGGTCCTTAGGGGTGACAGGACGGACATCCCTCCCTTGCCCTACCACACAGGTACGGCACACCAGCGGCAATCCACACAGGAAATGCCATCCATCCCGTCTGACTCACTTTTCAAAACCGCATTTTATCCCTTCCCGCACACACGCATTTCCTTTATAAATCAGGCGGTCAAAGCATGGGTATTTCAAACAAGGGTGGCTATCCTACCAAGTTTCCAGCACGCAAATCCATGCAATTTTATAAAACACGCCACTGGGTTGTGTTTATAAAAATTAGGACAGAAACATGCATCAAAGGGCGGAATTGAACTTGCCATCGTCAAACCCTTGCGGGAAGTCCTGATCGGAGCACTGTCCTTCGGGTTCGGGGTCGCAGTACTGGTCCTCAGTTGCTTGGTCGCGGTCGGGAACCTCGTCGTTCACTCCGTGTCCTACGACGCAAACAAACAGACACACAATCAAGCGAAAGAACTAAAAGCTTTTACCGATAGGCTTGAATCGGAAATAATTTAGTTACGGAGTTAGGGGTGGTATCTCTAGGTGGTTTCTTAATGGCAGGGCTAAAACTATACTGGAAAGGGTGTGGTAAAGTTTCGGGTCAATCGGAGGTTGTTTCGCACATAAAATGACGCGCTAAAGCGGGTCTTAGGGCTTAAACAGGGGTCCAGGGGCTTATTCGCGATTATCTGAAATGGGTAGGGGTCTAATTGCAAATACTAGAAATATTCTGGCATACTAACGGGTGTCGAGTGTAATTAGGTTTACGTGGTGAAGGGGTTGGTTTGAAATATTAAAAAGGGCGGGTTCCTTTGTAAAAAGGGGTGGATTTGTGTGTTAGAGTGAGGGGGGGGTTTCTTTGGGAAAAACAGGGGAGGCCAGGGGGCTTTTCGCAAAAGGGGCCTCCTTCTTCCTCCTCCCTTCACAGGAAACAGAGGAGAGTGGGGGGGGGCGCCGGCGGCGGCCCATCCCGGCCGGCCAGGGCACGGCAGTGGCCCGGGGGTGGGGGAAAAGGGAGGGAGGAGGGGAACCGATCCCCGGCCTCACCTCGGGCCGGGGTGGGGCGAGGGGGCGCGCCCACGGAGGCGGCAGCGGCGGCTCACGGCGGCTCGGCGCGGCGGCGGTGGAGGCCAGGAGGAGGGGCCAGGTGCGCGGCGGCGTTTGTGGGAGGCTGGGGGTGCTCCTCGGCCCCTTTTATAGGCGGCCGGGGCAGCGGAGGGCGGTGGCCGGTGAGGGGAGCCGGCGGGCGGCTCGGGAAGCTTTAATGGCGGCCGTGTCGCGTCGTGCGTGTCGCCGAGCAGCGGTGCGGCGAGGTCGAGGCGCGGGCACGTGGGCGGCGCGCGCGGCGGGGCGGGGCAGCGACGGGCGGCGCGGCACGCGCGGCACAGAGCGCGCGGGGCGTGGCGTGGCGCAGCGGGCGACGCGGCGTTGCGGGCCGGGCGTGCGTGCGGCGCGGCGGAACGCGGGCCAGGGCGTGCGCGCAGGGGTGTTCGTGCGCGTGTGCGCGGCGCGGGCGTGGTTGGCCGGGAACAGGCGCGCGCGCGTGCGGAGGCCGAGCAGGGGCGGCGCCGGCTGAGCAGTGCTCGGGCAGGGGAGAGGAGAAGGGAAGAAGGAGGGAGGGAAAAGAAGAAAGGAAGGGAAAAAGAAAAGAAGGAGAGGGAAAAAAAAAGGAAAGAAAAAAGAAATAGAGGGAGAGAAAAAGAAAAGAGAAAGGAGAGAGGGAGAGAAAAAGGAGGGGCGCGTCGGCGCCGGTCGCGGCGGCGACCGCGGCCGGTCGGCCACGCGCGCGCGGGATTCGCGCGCCGCGCGAGAAAGGACTTGCGTCGGCGCAATTTGTGGGAAACGGTCGCGCGTGGGGGAGGCCGGGCGTTGTGTGGCATAAGGCGGGGGTTGTGGCGCGTACGTGTGGCAGAGGGTCGGGTATTACGGTGAGTCCGCTCTTAGTGGAACACCCTATCGCTCAATTTAGGCTCGAGATTTTCAGGGCGTTACAAACCTACCCCACTTAAGTGAATCTCGTCCTCGAGATTCGGCTGGCTCCTAAACAGATGGGGGAATTCTTTCTTTAGGGCCTCCTCGCGCTCCCAGGTCGCTTCCTCGACTCCGTGTCGGCTCCATTGAACCCTGCATATCCGTACTTCGGAATTTCTTGTTCTTTTAGTGACAGTGTCTAGAATCTTGACCGGCACTTCTTGGTATCGCAAATCCGGCTGCAGTCTATTGTTTCCGCCGGCACGTGTTCTCCCTCGGGTACCCTCAAACATTTCCGTAATTGCGAAACATGAACGCTGGGTGTATATCTGACATTTCGTCCGGTAACTCCAGTTGGTATGCCACGGCTCCTATTCTTCAGAACTCGATACGGTCCAATGTATCGAGGGGCTAATTTTCCTTGTACTGAAACCTTCGTGTCCCTCGAATGGGTGAGACTTTGATAGACGAAATCTCCCGGATTGAAGCTTATCTCCCGCCTCTTCTTGTCCGCATAGCTCTTTTGTCGGGACTGAGCGCTTTTAATTTCTCGCGGATTTCCGCTACTTTTCTTCTGCTTCTTTTATGAGCGCGGGTCCTACTAGTGCACGCTCTCCAACTTCCGACCACATCAAGGGAGTTTTGCACTTTCTTCCGTAGAGGGCTTCGAATGGCGACATACCCAGGCTGGCTTGGTGACTATTGTTGTACGAGAATTCTGCATAGGGCAGACTCTGTTCCCAATCGTTTCCATAGGTCAGGACACATGCTCTCAGCATATCTTCCATGATCTGATTCACCCTCTCGGTTTGACCATCCGTCTGTGGGTGGTATGCGGAGCTAAAATCTAACTTAGTGCCCATGGCTTTATGTAGGCTTTTCCAAAACCTAGATGTAAATTGGGTCCCTCTATCCGAGACGATCCTACTGGGCACTCCATGTAACTTCACTACATTTTCCACGTAAAGTTTTGCCAGCTTTTCTCCACCATAAGTGGTCCTTACGGGTATGAAATGTGCCGATTTAGTGAGTCGATCCACAATTACCCATATGGAATCGTGTCCCTTCTGTGTTCGGGGTAGTCCCACTACAAAGTCCATTCCTATCTCATCCACTTCCACACCGGAATAGGCAAGGGTTGCAATAATCCTGCCGGCTTTTGATGTTCGGCCTTGATCCTTTGGCAGGTATCACAATGTGCCACAAATCGGCGATATCCGCTTCATTCATTCCACCAGTATTTTGCCTTATGTCCATATACATTTTGGTGGATCCTGGGTGGATGGAGTAGGCCGAGTTATGGGCTTCGTCCATGATCAATTGCCGGAAATCTCCGTTCTGGGGTACACAAATTCTATCCTCGTACCATAATGTTCCTTATCGTCCACTCTGAAACCTGGCGCTTTGTTTTCTCCAGTTTGCTTGCAGATCTTTACTAACTCCTGATCCGACTTTGAGCCTCTCTAATTCTATCCTCTAGGGTTGATTGGACGCTTAACACATGGCTGGAACCATGAGGGACAATGTGCACATTTAATCGTGCCATTTCCTCGCGCAGGTTGTTACCTTGGGCCCATAGGATTTCCGGCTTAAGGCGTCGGCTACCACATTCGCCTTTCCGGGGTGATATGAATTTCCAATTATAGTCCTTGACCAACTCCAACCATCTTCTCTGCCTTAAATTTAAATCCGGCTGGGTAAAGATATACTTCAGACTCTTGTGGTCGGTGTAAACCTCACACTTATTCCCGATCAGGTAATGTCTCCAAATCTTAAGGGCATGCACTACGGCTGCTAGTTCCAAATCATGGGTCGGATAGTTTTGCTCATGGGTCTTGAGTTGGCGGGAGGCATATGCAACGACTTTCCCGTCTTGCATCAGTACGCACCCTAATCCTTGTCGGATGCGTCACAATAAATGACAAAGTCCCGATGAATGTCCGGTAGGGTCAGCACTGGGGCGGTCGTCAGTCTTCGCTTCAATTCTTGAAAACTCCTCTCGCAGGATTCTGTCCAAGCGAACTTTTTCTCCTTCTTAAGAAGTTCCGTCATGGGTCGGGCTATCTTAGAGAATCCTTCAATAAATCTCCGATAGTATCCGGCTAATCCAAGAAAACTTCTGATCTCGCTAACGTTAGTCGGTTGCTGCCAATTGGGATACGGCTTCAACCTTCTCTGGGTCCACTGTACTCCCTCCGCGGTCAGAATGTGACCAAGGAAAGCTACTCTCCCCAGCCAGAATTCGCATTTGCTGAATTTTGCATATAGTTTGTGTACCTTAATTTTTCCAACACCACCCGCAGATGTTGTTCATGTTCCTGAACACTCTTGGAGTAAATAAGTATGTCATCGATAAGACCACGACAAACTTATCCAGCTCGTCCATAAACACCTTGTTCATGAGGTTCATAAAGTAAGCAGGGGCATTGGTTAGTCCGAAGGAAATTACGGTGACTCAAACTGCCCATAGCGGGTGACGAAGGCTGTCTTAGGGATGTCACTTTCCTAATCTTGAGCTGGAAATATCCTGACCTTAGATCGATCTTAGAAAAGTATTAGTCCCTTTAGCTGATCGAACAGGTCATCAATTCTGGGGAGGGTACTTGTTCTTAATGGTAACCTCATTCAGTGCCCGGTAGTCTACACAAACCTCATACTCCCATCCTTCTTTTTGACAAACAGCACTGGGGCTCCCCATGGCGACGAACTCGGTCTAATGAAGCCAATTCGTTGCAGTTCTTCTAATTGTTTCTTTAATTCCGTCAACTCAGAAGCCGCCATCCTATAGGGTCTCTTGGCTATCGGAGAGGTTCCGGGAATGAGGTCTATGACAAATTCTATATCCCTATCTGGCGGCATACCGGGAAGCTCTTCGGGGGAACACAATCTGGTATTCGTTTACTACCGGGGCTCCTTCTAAAGGCTTGGCTTCCATGCTAAATACATGGATCAAACTTACTATCTCGGGTTCGGCAGATCACTTGTACTCCTTCGTGGTTTGTTAGTGTACCACTTTGTCGGTGCAGCCTATAAGACCGTTGTGTCGGCTTAACCAATCCATCCCAAGGATCACGTCTATTCCCCCAGGCTTAAGTACCACCAAATCTGCTAGAAAGTCTACCCACTTAAGTTGATCCTTACCCGTGAACAACCTAATTGGCAATTGATGTCGCCTCCAGGCGTCCGGGTTAATAGGGGTGTCTTTAGTAGTACTGTAGGTATTTTGTGTTTCTCCACATAGCTTGAGGATATAAACGAGTGTGATGCTCCAGAATCAAATAATACTGTCGCCAGAGTTGAGTTGACTAGATACTCACCGAGCACTACGCCCTGAGCTTCCTGAGCCTCCTGCGCGTCGATGTGGTTGACGCGGGCTCGTCCAAAGGATTGCTGCTTCACCTGCTGGCTGCCGTCGTTGTTGCGGACGGGCACTCGGTTGGCACCGTCAGGGCTGGTCTGGGCCCATTCACTGTGTTGGAGAAGGTCGACATTGCCGGCTTATTCTTGGCGTAGGGGCAATTGGCGATGAAGTGCCCTGTCTCCGGCAGTTGAAACAAGCCCTAACATTGTTGTTGTCGGGGGTGGCCTGACTTGCATTGCTTTGCGGGGCCTCGAGGTATTCTGGCTTCTAGGCGGGGCCTGTGATCCTGTCACCTGGGACTGAGTTCTATACTGCATTGGGGCCTGAGTTCCTGGTGCAGTATAGCTGGAATTTCTCGGCTTCTGGAAACGGTCTTGTTGGCGAGCCTTACTTTCCAAGAACTTGCGTTTGTTGTCCTTTCTTTCTTCGGCCTTGGCCCTTTCCGTTAGGATGGCCTTGTTCATTAGGGTGTTGAAGTCCGGATAGATTTGGGGAGTAAGCAAGGTCCGTAGCTCGGGCTTAACCCCTTCTTGAACATGTCCTGCTTCTTATCGTCGTCGTTCACTTCTTCCGGCGCGTACCGGGCCATTCTATGAACCGGTGGGTGTATTCTTCCACCGACATGCTTCCTTGTTGTAGTGCGCGGAATTCATCCGCCTTGCGCTTCATAGTGGCCGAAGGGATATGGTAGCGGCGGAACTCCCTTACAATTCTCCCCAGGTGATGGTGGAGGCATCTTCGGCTGCAGACAATAATTTTCCCACCAGGATAATGCCGTTCCGGTGAGCTGGTGGGCTGCCAGTAGGACTTTATCCCGGTCCTGGCATTCGAATGGTTCGAGCTTCCTCTGAATCACTCGCAGCCAGTCGTCAGCATCCAACGGGTCGCAGGATCCGGCGAAGGTTGGTGGCTTGGTCCTTAGAAAGGCCGTCAGCTTGTCATTCATATTCTGCCCTCGTGGCTGCCGGTTAATGAGGGCATTCGCCAGAGTCTCCAGTATGAGGGTCTGATTATGGATGATCTGCGCTAGGTCTCCGAGGGGTGGGGTGGTGGTAGTTGTTCTCCCTCTTGACTTCCCCCTCGGTTCTGGCTTACTTCTTGCTCTCCTTGGGGAAGATCTTGTTCAACGGGATGTGCTCCGACACTAGCGGCTACAGGGTTCCGGCCACGGGAGGCCCTCGCAACGTTCCGGGGGGTCACCTGTTGATTGGGCAAATCGGGGTTACGATTTTGTGGTGTTTAAGTTATTTAATTCGTATATATAAGGCAGGATCTACCTTCTGCCGGTATCCATATAAACAAATAGCACACAACAAACCACAAACAACAAGCATCAACTATTTTATTAAGCCGGGGGGGGGGGTACAACTTAGGGGTACGACTAAGCCTCGTGCTATTCGGCCAGGGTTTGCAAAAGGGCACGTCATAAACAGAAAGGCTGGGAAGGGCATCACTGGGATGGCGTCGGTCACTCTACTTGCGTGGTGTGTCTTCTTCCGGGGCGGACAGGGTGAGAGGTCCTCGCTCGCCGTCTTCTGGTTCCCATCGGTCAGGGGCTGCATTGCGGCATCCCCTTCGTCGGCAGCAGCAGAACTTTCAGGATTCTCGGGTGGGGCTCGTGTGCTCCCAAAGAGTGATCCCCACCCTATGACGGGTGTCCCGAGTAGAACGTGGTCTTCCCCTATCGCCGGGACTGGTGTTCCACTTTGGGTCCAATCTTGCATACGCCGGTCTCGGGCCTGTCTAAGGCTTTCTTGGGCGACAGCTTCGCTACTGACCGCGGCTGCGGCTCTCGCCTCGGCATGGGCGGTTCGGATCTGTTGTATCCTCACCGCGAGCTCTGCTTGCTCGGCTCGGTGAGTCTGCTCCCTCAGAAGGTTAGCTTGCTCGTCAAAGAGTTGGTCCAGGGCGGCTAGGTAGGTAGCCACTTGGTACAGGGGGCCTTCTTCGTGGCGACGTCGCTCCAGGTTTCTCATGCGCGCTTCCCAGACTGGGGTTCGGATGGCCGGCGGGAAGAACTTCGCCGGCGTGGGGGCGAGGTGTTCTTCGAAGATCCGGCACAAATAACGGAGCGCTTTTCTGGTGGCCAAGGGGTAGGTGTCTTGGTGTCTAAACCCTGTGGCGGTCGCTCGCCAGGGCTGGATGTCGGGGTGGCGGTTGCTCCTGGCGATGACCAGGATCACCCTGCAGCGGAGGGTACCATGGTGCTCGTACTCTCGGCTGTAGTACCTTGGGCGCTCCGTAACGCCAAGGCCTTCCAGGGTGTCGATCAAGAGGCTGGGGAATCCAGGTGCAGCTTGGCAATCATCCTGGGTCCATCCTTCCTCAGCCATCTGAAACAGAAACGGGGTAAACAATCTGGTACAGGTGCAAAAGCGAGTAGATGATATTTATTATTACAACAAGGGTGGTACAGTTTTCATGGATACGTGGTCATTAGGGTAGAGTTTTTGCTAGGGGTGCTAATCCTATCATGGGGATTCTTCCTCGGTCCTGATAGAGCGCTTCTTTATCGGAAGGAACCGATCCATCTCGTTTTCGGTCTGAGTACCCTTGTCCCAATGGGTCTCCATGGGTTCTTCTTCTTCTTCTTCGATCCATCCACCTATTCCGTTGCGGGTCTCGTATTCTTGCATCTGGGCTTGGAGGGCGGCTAAGGAATACTCGGCGGTTGCAGCTCTTGTCCGTTGTTCCTCCAGCTCCTGGGTTATCTTTTCAATCCCCTGGATTAGCTTCTTTAGTTGTGCCGACTGTTCGCGGCAGAGTGCATCCAAGCCAGTGAGGTAGATGGACAGGTGGGAGACCGTGTCTTCCAGGTCTTCTTCTTCTCGTCCAAGTCCCCTCATTCGGGCAATCCAAGTGCGCCCTCTTCCCTCAGCGGGCGGGAAAAATCCCATAGGAGTCCGCTGAAGGTGGTGCCTGTAGAGCACACGCAGTCGCCGCAAAGCTTTACGAGCGGCCTTTCGATAGGAGTCGGGGAAGCGGAAACCAGTGGTGGAGATGAACCAAGGGTCCACATCCGGGTAGCGGGTGCTTTTCTCCACAAAAACCATTATGTCGCACCGAAGGGTGCCTCCGGCGATGTACTCACGGTAGGCATACTCCGGTGGTTCCATAACCCCGACGCGTTCCAGGCTGAGCAATAGTAACTTGGGGAGGCCGGGCTCTGCGTGGCAGATTCCGCTAACCCACCCATTGCCAGCCATCTGGAACAAGGCAAAGATCAGTGGTGAGTGTTTGTGCAGAAAGTTTCTAAACCGGGACAAGTTCTAGGGCCTAAAAAGTGGTCTCGCTCCTAGGGTCACGTCCTACGGCCAGCTTACGGCTCTGATACCACCTGAAGCGTCCCCCCATCAGGGAAGACTTAAAAGTGTCACTTTATCAGTCCCAGGAGGATGATAACACTTTTATTACATCAGATGGTACATCACCGTACAACTCTACACGGTAATGGGCAGTGAAGCGCCACTATCGCGAGGATTACAACCAGAACCCACACAACTACACTAGCTATGAACAAAGGATCATCAGAGTCTTGCGCCATGCGGAGCTCCAACGGTGACCTCACCCACAGGCAAGACTGGGTGCAGGATGGAACCCTACTCGTCGTTCTCGGGGTTGTAGTCGGGATCCTCCACTGTAAAGTAAGAACGGGGTGAGTACAAACGTACTCAGCAAGTCCAATCTCACCCACGGGGGGGGTATAACAGAATTAGATGCACAGGTAATCCAAGGATAAAGTTACGGTTCTTTTGTGGAAACACAATTATATGCAAGGGTTCGTTTTAAAAACATTTTTCCAAACAAGTTTTCAAGTGTCTAAGAATACACGATGTCGATCCTCACGGATCCAAGTTTCAAGCCGCTACCGGACTTCCCGTCCGTCGTAGCACACAGCACCATTGCCGGATACTTTTCAAACAACTCACACCGGTTCCACCATTTCCCAGAGAGAAACACTAGTTATGTGACCACACCGTAACTTGCCCAGTACCGTGGGCACGGCTATTCGAATAGTTTTTAACTCTGCAGAGGTGTGCAACTTTACCCACAGGCGGGGTACCACAACACGAACACCTTAGTGCCGGTGCAGATCCCATCGAAGCCCTTACCCACCTTAGCTAGACCCGACTAGCCACCACGGGATCTATCAAGGGTCATTCGACCTAACACTGAGGTTTAACCGGGGCATAAGTCACACAGAGCTCATCCCGTCTCCTTGATTACCCGTTGCTCCCAGCTCTCCTGATGGCTATCGGACTAACTAGTGGGGTTAGGCCAAGCCGTTGCCCATACAACGGTCAAGTGGTTTGCACGACAGGAAGCTAGGTGAGATGTCACAACAACTCGGTCCTTAGGGGTGACAGGACGGACATCTCCCTCCCTTGCCCTACCACACAGGTACGGGCACACCAGCGGCAATCCACACAGGAATGCCATCCATCCCGTCTGACTCACTTTTCAAAACCGCATTTTATCCCTTCCCGCACACACGCATTTCCTTTATAAATCAGGCGGTCAAAGCATGGGTATTTCAAACAAGGGTGGCTATCCTACCAAGTTTCCAGCACGCAAATCCATGCAATTTTATAAAACACGCCACTGGGTTGTGTTATAAAAATTAGGACAGAAACATGCATCAAAGGGCGGAATTGAACTTGCCATCGTCAAACCCTTGCGGGGAAGTCCTGATCGGAGCACTGTCCTTCGGGTTCGGGGTCGCAGTACTGGTCCTCAGTTGCTTGGTCGCGGTCGGGAACCTCGTCGTTCACTCCGTGTCCTACGACGCAAACAAACAGACACACAATCAAGCGAAAGAACTAAAAGCTTTTACCGATAGGCTTGAATCGGAAATAATTTAGTTACGGAGTTAGGGGTGGTATCTCTAGGTGGTTTCTTAATGGCAGGGCTAAAACTATACTGGAAAGGGTGTGGTAAAGTTTCGGGTCAATCGGAGGTTGTTTCGCACATAAAATGACGCGCTAAAGCGGGTCTTAGGGCTTAAACAGGGGTCCAGGGGCTTATTCGCGATTATCTGAAATGGGTAGGGGTCTAATTGCAAATACTAGAAATATTCTGGCATACTAACGGGTGTCGAGTGTAATTAGGTTTACGTGGTGAAGGGGGCTTGGTTTGAAATATTAAAAAGGGCGGGTTCCTTTTGTAAAAAGGGGTGGATTTGTGTGTTAGAGTGAGGGGGGGTTTCTTTGGGAAAAACAGGGGAGGCCAGGGGGCTTTTCGCAAAAGGGGCCTCCTTCTTCCTCCTCCCTTCACAGGAAACAGAGGAGAGTGGGGGGGGGGGCGCCGGCGGCGGCCCATCCCGGCCGGCCAGGGCACGGCAGTGGCCCGGGGGTGGGGGAAAAGAGGGAGGGGGAGGAGGGGAACCGATCCCCGGCCTCACCTCGGGCCGGGTGGGGCGAGGGGGCGCGCCCACGGAGGCGGCAGCGGCGGCTCACGGCGGCTCGGCGCGGCGGCGGTGGAGGCCAGGAGAGGAGGGGCCAGGTGCGCGGCGGCGTTTGTGGGAGGCTGGGGGTGCTCCTCGGCCCCTTTATAGGCGGCCGGGGCAGCGGAGGGCGGTGGCCGGTGAGGGGGAGCCGGCGGGCGGCTCGGGAAGCTTTAATGGCGGCCGTGTCACGTCGTGCGTGTCGCCGAGCAGCGGTGCGGCGAGGTCGAGGCGCGGGCACGTGGGCGGCGCGCGCGGCGGGGCGGGGCAGCGACGGGCGGCGCGGCACGCGCGGCACAGAGCGCGCGGGGCGTGGCGTGGCGCAGCGGGCGACGCGGCGTTACGGGGCCGGGCGTGCGTGCGGCGCGGCGGAACGCGGGCCAGGGCGTGCGCGCAGGGGTGTTCGTGCGCGTGTGCGCGGCGCGGGCGTGGTTGGCCGGGAACAGGCGCGCGCGCGTGCGGAGGCCGAGCAGGGGCGGCGCCGGCTGAGCAGTGCTCGGGCAGGGGAGAGGAGAAGGGAAGAAGGAGGGAGGGAAAAGAAGAAAGGAAGGGAAAAAGAAAAGAAGGAGAGGGAAAAAAAAAGGAAGAGAAAAAAAGAAATAGAGGGAGTGAAAAAGAGAAAGAGAAAGGAGAGAGGGAGAGAAAAAGGAGGGGCGCGTCGGCGCCGGTCGCGGCGGCGACCGCGGCCGGTCGGCCACGCGCGCGCGGGATTCGCGCGCCGCGCGAGAAAGGACTTGTGTCGGCGCAATTTGTGGGAAACGGTCGCGCGTGGGGGAGGCCGGGCGTTGTGTGGCATAAGGCGGGGGTTGTGGCGCGTACGTGTGGCAGAGGGGTCGGGGTATTACGGTGAGTCCGCTCTTAGTGGAACACCCTATCGCTCAATTTAGGCTCGAGATTTTCAGGGCGTTACAAGGCTCCATCTCGATCCCTGTTGCAGAAGCATGGAGTGGCAAGTTGTCGAGTCCGTCAATGAACTTGTCGAGGTCGTTGCAGGAATCCGCAGCGGAGATCTTTGGCCTCATGTCGACGAGGAACCGCCGAAAATTGACCACACCGTCTGCGACGCAGACCCACGAGCCAAAAACGAATGTCGTTCCCTGAGAGGGATCTGACCTGATGAATTTGAAAGATGCCATCGAGCTCGCCAGTGGATCTTCGACACGCTCCCCTACCTAGCGCGCCAGCTATCGGTGTTTAACCGGCTGCCCACCGAGGGATATGCCCAAGGTGGTAAGTTTTGGGTGAGGAGACGCCGAGATTAGGAACTCGAAGGTGCAAGGAACACAAAGCTTATACAGGTTCGGGCCGCAAGATGCGTAACACCCTACGTCCTGTATGGTGGTTTGTATTGCCTTTTGTGTAGGATGACCTAGAGATCCTACTTGGAGAGGGGTCCCTGACCTCCCTTATATATCCGAGAGGCCAGGGTTACAAAGATACTAACCAACACCAGTTGAGGAACCGTACCAGAACATATCTCGAGTAGATTCTCTCTGTATCGGTTAGCTCTATCTCCTATTTAAATGAGATAAATAAGAGATAAACGAGGTAAATAAGAGATAAGACGGACTTAATCTCTTAAACCTCTTTAAACTACGTCATGTACCCAGTCCCGTGGCCCCGGGTCTGACACCTCCTGCTTTTCCCCAGAGTCTTCAGCTTCCTCTGTGTCGACCAACGCCACTTGACGCTTGAACTTATCTTGATACAGCTTTGGGTGGCGCTGCTCGTGCGTCGTTAGCTTCTGCACCAAATGCGCCAAAGAGGTAAACTCCAACTGGAAATCCAGATCTCTGATCGGCTTCAGTAATCCCAAAGATGCCAACTCAACTGCCTCCTTCTCTGAAATCTGTGTCGAGTAGCATCGATTCTTCACTTCTCTGAAGCGTCAGATATATTCCACCACAATTTCCCCGCGCTTCTGCCGCACTTGCGCTAAGTCGGCAATTCCTTCTTCTGCAGCTTCCGAATGATACTGAATATGGAATTGCTCCTCCAGCTGCTTCCAGGTGCGGATTGAATCAGGGCCTAATGATGTATACCACCCATAGGCTGGCCCTGTGAGAGATTGCGAGAAAAACCTTACTCGCAAAGGATCCAATACCGAAATCATCCCTAGTTGCGCTAAGTATCGGCTCACGTGCTCAATAGAGCTAGAACCTTCTGCTCCGCTGAACTTGGTAAACTCAGGAAGCCGATACTTAGGCGGTAAGGGAATTAGATCGTAATCACTAGGATACGGCTTGGTATAGCTGATTGCTCTTCTCTTTGGTAGAATGCCAAACTGATCTCTCAGAATGGCACTGATCTGCTCCGCCGTCTGTGATCCTGGGGCCAAGTGCGCACTATCGTGACTCGGCCCGGTGGCATAGGCTGCTAGCTACGCTTGTTTGTCTGCATCCGCTCCAGAAACTCCTCCAGTTGCCCTCTGTGCTGAATGTATCGGATTACTGCTATTAGGTATATAAGCACACATATATCCATGCGAGATCTCCCTGGGTGGTTCGCTAAAGAACTGGTGATCCACGGGATCACCTCCCACCTTGTAAACCACGTAGGCCGGAGAGCCATGTGATTCCGCAGTCGTAAGTGCATAAGGCAGTGGTGGCCTAGCCTGGAACGGCAATTCCCCTTTGTGACTCCCCAAGGTAGGTCCCGTTGGAGAGTGTTGATGCTTCATAATTTCCTGGACCACACGCAGGGCAACACGCTCAAAAGCATTAACCAAGCTCTTAGAGTGTCGGTGTAGCGAGTGGGCCACCGCGTAGTTTACTTCTTACCGTAGAGCCCTGGTACGGTCCTCCGATGGGGTGGACAAATCCACTCCATCAAGGGCGCCTTCGGGTGAAAACCCCTTCCACCTGACGCCGTGGTGGCGGGTCCTCTCGAAAGAGCTGATGAGATCGGCTTCGAATTGAGCCTTAATCTCATCATATCTCTACTTATGTTCAGCAGACAGCTCCTCGTAGGTGATCGGTTCATCCCTCGCCATCCCGTCAACAGCAGTCGATGGAGTCAAAGAAGATGACAAAGTCGATGAAGATGATGAAGATGGCAACGATGGTCCCACCAGGCGTGCCAGAATGTGTTGTCGGTCAAAACCTGCCGGCGAGCAGCGACAGGCAACATGAGGAGCCGGGAGGCTCCCGGGACTGCTGGTGGGCCCCGGTCCCTTGGTCAACGGCCCGAGATCCGGCACACGTCCTAGCTTTGGAGTCGCTAGGCGTGCCACCTGACCTTGTACCTGATCAGGAAGGTGTTATATGTTAGTTTTCTGCATACACAGACACGTATAAACATTAGTCCGAGCCATGGTCGGCTCATCGGAAGCTTCCCAGTATCGGCTGTAAAGAGCCGATTGTGTTCAATACCGGATCGGACCTATAAATGAAGCATACACGTTCAATGATAATATAAACCTTACTCCATAAACCTTAAGCTAATCCAATCTACGATGGTTAAAGCTTTCACTGCATAATCGGAACATTCTACACATGATTGAGCCTAACAAATACAAAAGATAACAAAACAACAACCTAAATAGAGGCCTAAGAACCAACCAAAAAGCCAATTCCTGGAACAATCCCTTTTTAAGCTATTACAAGATACCAAGCTTACTGCCGGAACTTTCAACCCATTTGCAGGGCCTAAACATGCAGATATTAAACTAAATCTTTGATAAACAGAGACTAACCATAACAGATTGGATCTACTAAACCAAAACAGAGCAAGATGCTGCCTTCACACTCGAGTTCGGGCACAATGACATCTGAACGTTTATAGGTAACAAACGATGCACGATTAAAGCATGGAAAGACTGATGTTACTCTATACATGTTAAGATAACTAGTGCTACTCGCCATCAACAATGCTTCAGAATGAGAAACACAAAAAGGTGGATAAGCAGGGACGATGCTGCCCGGATCACGCAGGGCGTGATCGGGGCTGCACGGCACTTACCCAAGAAACCCTAGAACAGGGGAGGCGATGCACCGAGAGTTGTTGATGAATGATTCATTCTTTATTGTTTACCCAGGATACATATTTATAGTTCGTAGACTTTTCTTTCCTAACTAAACACAACACAAATCTTAACTATCTCTATCTAAACTGTTTAAACATACATACCTATCTAGATACATGGCCATCTGGGCCCAAAACACCTGCATAGGGTTCGATTCGCAAGCCCATTATAACTATCCTTCAAACCTATTTTGCTCCACGGCCCACTTTCTAGCCTGCCTAAATTATGGAGATAACAGCAGCAGGACTGGGCCCTTCTCCTTGGGCTGGGGACCCTCCGGACCCTAGGTCTTCTAGCTCTTTCCTAGGTCAGGACCCGGCCGGACCCCCCAAAGCAGGGTCGGTTGTCTCATCGGTGGAGGTCGGACCTCCACTTTTTATAGGGGGACCACGGGGGCCCCCTGTATGAGTTGTTCGGACCTCTCTGCGACCAGCACCATGCTAATCACCTTAGTCGTTGCTGCAAGATACAGAAACAGCATCTCCCACGGCTCCGGAGCTACTAGTATTGGCAGGGAGGTGAGATACTGCTTCATTTCCTAGAAGGCTTGCTCTGCCTCCTCAGTCCATATGAATGGACCCGACCCCCTTATCAACTTGAAGAAGGGGAGAGCCCTCTCCGCCAGCCTCGAGATGAAGCGGCTAAGGGCTGCAAGCGACCCCGTTAATCTCTGCACGTCCTTATGCCGTGCAGGGGGGCCTCATCGCTTCGATTGCCCGGATTTTGTCCAGGTTTTTCTTGATCCCCCGGTGTGACACCAGGAATCCGAGAAGCTTCCCCGCCGAAATGCCAAAGACATATTTCTCGGGGTTGAGCTTAGTGGATGTTGCACGCAGTTTGTCAAAGACTTGAACTAAATTTTCTAGAAGGGAATTCAATTATCTATTCTTGACTATGATGTCATCGACATAAACCTCAACTATGTCTCTAACCAAATCACCTAATATAATGTTCATTGCACGGACAAAGGTGGGCAAGGCATTAAGCAGTCCATATGGCATTACAACATAGCAATAAAGACCATCCACTGTTACAAAAGCTGTATGCTTCCTATCTGCCTTAGCCATTTTGATTTGATGAAAACCAGAATAGGATCTATGAAGGACAGCAAGTCACACCCGGAGGTGGAATCTACGATTTGATCTATACGTGGAAGTGGATAGGGGTCTTTTGGACATGTCTTATTGAGGTTGGTGTAGTCGATGCACATCCGAAGCTTCCCGTTGGCCTTCGGGACGACGACCGAATTGGCCAACCACTCAGGGTGGTGGACCTCTTCGATGAAGCCAGCTTGCAGTAGCTTGCGGACCTCTTCATGTGGACTGCTTCCGTGGCTTTTGTCGCTCGATGGAGTTCTACCACTTGATGGACTACTTCCGTGGCTTTTGTCACACCGGCCTGGCGTTAGGGTGGATCTTCAGATGGTGCTCAATCACCTCCCTGGGGATCCCGGGCATCTGTGATGGCTCCCAGGCAAACACGTCGAGATTTGCCCGGAGGAAGGCGATGAGCGCACTTTCCTATTTCTCTCCCAGGTTCCCCCAGATGCGGGTGGTCTGGGAGGGCTCCGCTCCAACCTGGATGGTCTTCACGGGGACATCGTCCGTATCAGACGGACGAACTTTGGGTGCCCAGGCTGGTGCCTTAGCGTGTGAGGATGAGGGGTCGGACCCCTCTGCGCCGGCAGCCGGGGCGAGACCCGCTGCCAGTGCATGCAGCTTCTCTACTGTCGCCACGGCAGCGGTTCGGTCATCATGCACGGTGAGGACTCCTGCAGGGGACAGCATCTTGAGGACTAAATACCCATAATGGGCAACGGCCATGAATCGGTACAGAGCCGGCCTGCCAAAGATGGAGTTGAATGGGAGGTTAACCTCCGTAACATCGAACCGTACATTCTCTGTGTGGAAGTTTTCCTCCATCCCGAATGTAACCGGTAGGGAGATGGTCCCTACCGGGTAGACGAGATGTGGGCCCCGCCACCGAAGCCACCGCGCCGCTTCCCTCTCCGCGGCCGCAACCCTTCCCACCCCTATCTGGCGCGCCAAATGTCGGAGGATTTCTCCAGCCGGGTGGCGGAGTGCACCCGCCTAATCCTAGTCTAGGATGAGTTTGGGGCAAGTCAAGTAATGCTTGATCTAAAGGCGAATGATCACAAGAAGCACACAAGGGTTTGGAGTGGTTCAGGCCGCCGGAGCGTAAAACCCTACGTCCACTGTGTGATGTATTGCTTGTTCTGGTGAGGAACGACTAATCCTGTGTGAGTGTCAACTTCCTTGTGGGTGTGAACTCTCTTGAGTGTCTGTGAAATTTGTGGTGTTTGTGTCCAAGTTTGAGACTTGGTGAGCTTGAGGAACCTTGTGAGTTTGTGGAACTTGTGTTCTAACATGTGCGTTCTCCCTTTTATAGGCCTAAGGGGAGCGTGTACACTGAGCGGGGTCCCGACAGGTGGATCCGGCGACATATTAAATAACGTACACATTGGAGCCTTTAGTGCCTCAGACCCTAAGATCTTCCTCATCAGCCTCCATGCGTATCCTCCATCTGGATATGGTCTTGTGCCGTCCTGTTAGCATAGAGTCTGCTGCCGCTGACATGCATAGAGGGGGTCATGCTGTCGTTGTAGAGTCAACTCCTGCTAACAGGCGAAGGGGCTACACTGACCTGCCGTGCTGTAGCCTTTCCGCACTGTAGCTGTGCACGTCGTGGCCTTCCTATAATAGGTCATGATGACTCCTTGCTCACACGCCCGGCGCTGTGATGTGACCATTCGTCCCTCGCCCACACATGCGACGCGGTGATATGACGCGTCGCCTTGGTAACTGGCGGGCATACCATGATTTCAGCCATACCTGCCCGCCATGTCAGAGGGCAGCTCATGCCCTGTCTCGGGCACGCTCACCCCAACCACCCGCATTAAATGCGGTAGTTGGGTTAGCTTCTCGCAGAAGACTGGAACCCTCCGGACATGTAGCAGTACTGGTTTAGCGGCTGCTTCCACAGGGGCACGTGGCGGCACCGGACCTCCTCCCCGGAGGGATGGGAGGTCCGGGCCCCCTGGCTGGCCCAGGCACTCAGGCCCCCCTGGGGGTCTGGCTTCCACACGCGGGAGCCCGTGTAGCCGTTTCCTGAGCACCTTGTCCTTGCGGGCACGTGGAGGCGCCGGACCTGCTAGTACGTGGGGGGAGGTCCGAAGACCGTGCCCCCATCTATCAGGCCCGGGCCGTGCGCCCTGTTGGCCAGAAGCTTAGCACGTGGTTACGGATAACCTCGCGCCCCTTGGGCAGGACACACTAGTAGGAGGTACCCCTGTCTGTATGTACCGACAGTGTGGATTCTATACTTAGCTCAAACAAGCACGTGAAGGAGCGTATAGTAATACTATAAAATACTACGTAATTTCGAATATGAAAATATAACTGAAAAAATGAATGGAAAGGAACACAGAAAAAAAGAACCTTTAGTCCCGGGTCCCTACCTCTTTAGTCCCGGTGGTGTTACCAATCGAAACTATAGGGTTTCTTTAGTCCCAGTTGCCAGATCCGAGACTAAAGGGCTTTTTTAGTCCCGGTTGCCAGACCCGGGACTAAAGGCCCGGGCCCGATCCTTTAGTCCCGATTTGGCGGTCCTGATTGGAAAATTAGGACAACAGAGGTTTCCCAACCGGTACTAGTGAGACTTTCTGTGCTAGTGTGGTGATCTCCCTAAGAATACGATCTAGTAATCTAGGTGTAGTTGTAAGTCTTTTCGTGTGGTGTGAGTGTGTTCATGCATGGGCAGATTTCTAAAGGTGTACCAAAATTATATTTGAGAGACTAAAAAATATTGTACACAGTATGGAAGAGAGGAAAAACTCATAGAGAAGAAAAATCGCTATATGGTCAAGCAACTTCCTATATATAAGTTTTTTTCTTAAAATCACGCAAGTTAAATTTTAGCAATACATCATGATGAACACACTTTTGTTCTATCTTGTCAAATATTCCTTTTTGTCTCAAGATATAAGTTGGTTTAGTTCTATTGTAAGTTAAAGTTCTCTAATTTTGACCAAATTTATCAAAAATGCATCAAAGTCTACAACATCCAATCTGTATTTTTTTTAAAAAAAATCTGCCATAAAATTTCTTTTAGTGCATTTATTTTATATTGTAGATATTAATATATTTTTAATCAAACTTGTTCAAAATTAAGGAAGATTGATTTAGAGCAAAATTAAAACTGATTAATATTTTAGAATGAAGGGAGTTCCTTTTTACCAATCCAGAAAATCAAGATCTTATGGAATTAGACTCATTATAAAGATTGTCTGCTAACTTATTTTCAACATTAAAACGATAGTCTATGCAATATTGTATGGAGTACTATAGTAGCTGTGCTACCTTTTTTTTTGAACGAACATAGCTGTGCTACATTCTGAAAGGCGCGACACAATGACTGATTGACTGTTGCTTCCTTCTGATGCAGAATTAGCTAATCTAGGTCTGTGCCCATTGATAAGATAAAAAAAACGAAAGAAATTATTTAAATTCAACCAAATGGAGCACCAGTTTTCGATATTATTTAAATTCAACCAAATGGAGCACCAGTTTTCGATAAGTTCTTGATTCTCTGGATGATTCCTAGCTAAGCATTCGATTCTACGACACATTTGGGCAGTTTACCTATTGTTCTATCAACAGCTGAATCTCCTTTGCTAGTATACTGTAACAAAAACAGCTCAGATGCTGAATCTTCTTGGCATTAACACCACCTGCCACAATCTCCGAGCATTGAACCTGCACAGGATCTGCTCGTCGCCTCCGGTGATGCCGCCGCATGGAACTCGGTGACACGGTGTCGGCAGTGCCCCTGTTGGGTACGAAGCTCAACTCCGGTGACCTTGGATTTTTTGGTCCGGTCGGGTTCGTCCGGCGGCTCTACAAGATCTGGACAGGGCCGGTGTTGCAGAACGCGTCCGGCGGGCTGCTGGCGCCGACGCGGAAGTGCCAGAGGCGGCCCTTGGCGGCGACGAGGTTATCCTCGCAGAGGTACTCCCACGCGTACCACCGCTCGACGGTCCGGTCCACGTCGTGCACCGCCACGTCCACCATGTCGTCGCCCCCCGCCGCCGCCGCGGATGTGCGCGCCAGCGCCGCTGCGGTGTAGATGGTGCCCATCCGCCCGGGCTCCCCCGCCGCCGCGCCGCTGGGCCCATCGACGACGACCACGTCCCACCGCGCGTCGAGCACCTCGCGGGGCAGCGAGGTGAGCGCCAGCGGGCACCCGGACTTGCGCACCGTCCCCGTGGGACGCCGGCACGCGGGGCTCCCCCGCGCGCGCCGCAGCAGCGGCCACGCCTCCGCCGCCGCGTCGCGGTACCTCGCCCGGTGGACGGCCACGGAGCCGGCCCGGGCGGCGCCGCCGCCGCCGAGCACGCGGCGCGCGGCGTCCGCGTCCTCGGCGCTGTCGGTGACGAACGCCGTGGCGGCGGCGGCCCCGGAGCCGGCGTCGGCGCCGGAGTTGAGCCTGGCAAGCGCGAGAAGCTGCGGGGAGAGGCCGAAGACCAGCAGCCTGCACGGCGCGCGCGCGGTGACGAGGGAGCGGAGCAGCGCGAGCTCCTTGGCGGCGAGCGCGCTCCTGGCCGTCCCGTTGCCGCCCCCGCCGGCGTCCCACGCCGGGCTGCGGGGGGAGGAGGCCCCGGACGAGGAGCTGGTGAGGAGCAGCAGCTTGATGAAGGAGAGGGTGGAGAAGATGACGATGATGATGGTCAGCAGCTGCTTCGGCGGCAGCATCCTGCTCCCCACACCGCCGCCGCCGGTGTGCATCTGGTGGCTTCTTGGCTCTGCTCTTCCCCCTTGGTTTCCTCGATTCCTCTGCTGGGTGCTGTGCTCTACCGATTTCTTGATCTAGTGTTCCTCCCCGTTGCCTGCTGATTCCTTCTGCTCTCGGATGCCAGATCTCCTCCTCCTCCGCTGGGGATCTTGTCCTTGGTTCTTGGTCGGGGTTGCTCTGCTGTCGGCCGGGCCTTGTCTGTCCTCTGCTAGCGTGGAGGTGTTGACTTCTCCACGGCTGCTGTTTGCTGATGTTTCGGTGTCACCTTTCTGAGGCTGGTGAGGTGGTAGCCTCTGAGTTCAGCCACTACACTTTCTTTTTCCTGATTCTGCTTCGATTTCTTTTCTTTTTTTTTTGTTCTAGACATTTTGCTTGGCTTTCAAGATAGAATTTTCGTTTTTGAGGAGAGATTTTTCATTCGCATTTCTCTTCGTATGCCTAAAAAACGGCGTGAACAGGACCGGACTGAGTTAGGCTCTCGATTTTTTATCTAACGAACCAAGATGTTGGTTCACGTGAAAATCAGCATCTCCCTTTCCTAAATGATGAGGAGAACCGCCGGTAGGCTGGACGGATCTGCCAAGTTGGTGGTTTGGTGTGCGTGGCCAAACTGCATTGACCTGCCACCAGCTTTTGTTCACATGTTCTTGCTTTTCCCAGGAACGACTTGCCCAACATCATACATTTTTTTTCTAACAAAACTGGTATGAAGATCTGCCATTCGTTGAAGTGAGGGAATGAATACTCGAACCAGTTGCCAGTTTCTGCCAAACCCTTGGGGTTTAGCATTCCAATATTTTTTTAGGTGCATATCGAAGTGAAAAATGTTAGCCTGGTGATATATTTTACTTTTCTACATCAAGTGTCGTGTCAGAACTCGGAAGTAATCTGTGAGAATGTAATCTACAGTTGATCGTGTTATAGTTGTGGTGGAATAACTATCGAGAAGTTATTCCTTGGATTTGAGACTATGTGGCGCATATTGTTTTGTTAGGAATATATCATTATGTGCTACAAAGCTATAATAGAAAATAAGTATATTTCAAAATAAAACTAATTATATTAGCTTGTGTCATAAATATATATCTCTATCTTACTAAAGTAAGCAATGATTACATGGTCTGTCGATCGGAATCTTAATCGGAACCAAAATAAATTAATCGGAATCCTAATTGTAATCCGGGCAAGTCAATTGGAATCCTAATTCGAACACAGACAATCAAAACCTCACACGGTCATGGCATGATCTGTACATAGAGCGAATTGAAAGAGCACAAAGTTAGTGGTCTCTTATAGGTCCGGATAAAATTTATATTACCCGTAGCAACGCGCGGACACTGTGCTAGTATATATATATATTGAAATAAAAATAATTAGTTGAGTAGTCGTCGGGAAATATATAAAAGGAGGAAGTCAGATGCTTGTTCAAAGGGTCTTAATAGCATTTTTTTAAAAAAACTCATCAAACCTGACATATCTTTTACCAAGTGCTTGATATGCATGCCTTCTTACTCTATAATTGAGTGTTGACATGTAGTGTACATAGATTACTCAATAACTTTTATGTGCAGTATTCATATAATCTCCACCTTTTTAGATATCCCACCAAAGAAATTATTGGTGATAGCTTAAATTTTGTCACAAGGAGTTTCCTATTTGCAAAAAAAAAAGGAGGGGGAGAAGTGTGGAATCAAAGCAAATATGGGGGAGGAGTTGATAGTAAGGCAAGGTTTGGTACAAGAAATCCAATAAAATAAAACCAATACCAAATTCAAATGTTGTGGGAGATACAAAGTGGGAAAGATCATGGACTCGGGGGGAGGTCAAGTTCACGATTGGATGGTGGTAAGCATCCAAGCAAGTATAAGTTGTTCAATTTATCAATTCATGCAAATTTATGCTTGCTTTGATTGTGTTGTCATCAATCACCAAAAAGGGGGAGATTGTAAGAAACATGACCCTATTAGGCCATTATTGTTATTTTGGTGATTGAGTTGTAACATAGTCATTGGGACTAACATGTGTGTCAAGAATGAATATTTATAGAGTTTTATAGGTTTCAAAGATGCAACACATAGAAAATCATAAAAGCCGGGACAACGAGAGGAATGAATTGGAAGTGTCCCATGAATATATATATATATATATAATATATATATATTGATTGATCAAATAGGTTGTATTTCTGGAGAATCTTGTAGAGCATTTCACAAGCTTTCCATAGATTCCAAAATCATCAAAATATGATCATGAGTAAAAAGTTATGATCAAAACACAAAGGCAACAAAGAGAGAAAAGAGGTGACGATGCAGTGTCGGTCTTTTGGCAATTAACAGGTACTCAAAATGTGATCTAATAAGATGGACTTCTAAAGAATCTTGTAGAGCATCTTTCAAGCTTTTCATAGAGTACAAGATCATCGAAATTAGAGATTGGAGTAGAAAGTTATGATCAAAATACGAAGCATCATGAAGCTGATCCGTGAGTGACCGGCTGATCAGACGCTAGCGTAGGTTGATCCGACGCCTGCGTAGGTTAAACTGGTGCACACTAAACTGCACTCAAATGTTTAACCGGACAGTAAAAAATACAAGCGTCTGATGATCCGACGCTACCATCGGTGTTTCAACCAGACGAATGTCTAGAGAGCATGTTCGCATGAAGAAATCAAGATAGGGGGTACCAGATGATTGGACGCTACCGTAGATTAAATCGGTGCTACTGTACTTAGCTACTTAGCTGTTACTAGCCATTAGAGCAACAACTCTTTTGAGTTGTTAGGCTATATATAACCCCTTTACTCTCCTATTTGGGGTTGCTCGAGTTTAGAGGAAACTCATACACATTCAAGAGGACACTGTAGCCACTATAGTGCTTAGTGATCACTTTCATAGGCTTAAGCACAAGCTTTAAGAGTGTTAGTGCTAGATTAGGTCAAGAGAGTGAGAGAGCAAGGTGTAGTTGCCTTGTGTTTGGTTCTAGAGTGAACTACCGCTGTAATCTTGGTGTGCCGGTACCTTGAAGTCTTAGTGATTTGCCGGCAAGTCTTCGATCCTCCGGCTTGCTGTGCAGTGGCGACGACAGCTTTGTGCGGGGAAGGAAGAGACCCCTCCTAGGAAGCTCCATAACAAAAGCGGCGTCAAGGTGATCGGAAAACTTGACGTAAGCCTTAGTCGCCTTAGTGGCGTACCCACGGGGACACGGCATAGCCTATGGCTCAGCCCAGCCCAATACATAATATATTTATATTATTAAAAAAGAAAACCTACCGTTTAGCATGTACCGTGATCAGCGCGAGCGTCTGTTCCTGTTCCGCACACGCCTGCCGCCGCCGGCCGCCTGCAGATCGCTGCTCGTAGCCTCGTCTGGTCGTGAAGCACCTGCACCTCCACACCTGGTCTGCTTGCTTGTGGTCTGCGTCCTCACACCTGCAGCTTGCCCATTTGCCCAAGTGCAGCAGCGCAGAGTACAGCTAGGCCTACTAGTGTGTTGCGTCCAGTCCAGGATCTAGGTATGAAGTTCAACGAAAGTTTATATCTACTAATATACTTTGTGAAATATCTAATTACTTTTTCATTGTTCTGTAAAGATGTAATCTGTTGTGTTGTACAAAATTGATTGCTAAAAATTGATTGCTAATGATCTTATGTATTTGTTCATAGAATTATTGGATTATGAAGAGGAACGGAGACATTGCATCTCTTTTTCAAAAACATGCAGCAAAGAAGGCTGCGGCGACCACGCCTGGCTCCAGTTGCAACCATGGTGGAAGAGCACCCTCAAGAGCAAGAAAGAGTAATTGAAGAAATCGTGAATCCTAGAACATCTTCTCCGCCTCCGATTATACTTGAAGACGTGTCGCCACCGCCGCCGCCGCCGGTTTATGACATCAATCGCCTTCCACATGATCTAGGTGAAAGGCTGCCCATCGAAAGCTACCCTGTTAATGATCAAGATGCAATTAGAAGAGCATATATCTTAAGGGTCCATTTCATCCTTATGCACATATTTTTCCAAAAAGAAAAATTGGAAAAAGAGATTGCCAATTCAATTTTGTATGGTTTTACAAGCATGATTGGCTTGAATATAGCATCAAGAAGGACTCCGAATTTTGCTTTGTATGCTACTTGTTCAGGAAGGGCAATGGGGCACATACATTTATTGTAGATGGTTGGAGAAATTGGAATATCGGAAACAATATACTTATCAAACATGAGGGCTCTAAGACACAAAGACAACTCAAGAGAGATATATTGGCTTCATTAATCCCAAGGAAGCAATTGATTATAATATTGAGAAGTGGAGTGATGAGGATCTTCATCTTTACAAGATGAGGTTGACTTATTCACTTAGATGTTTGAAGTTTCTTTTGCATTGAGGATTGACATTCTGTGGGCATGATGAAAGCGAAGAGTCTAGCAACAGAGGGAATTTTCTTGAACTTTCGAAATTTCTTGCAGCAAACAGTGAACAAGTATGTTTTGAATAATGCTCTAGATAATTGCACCTTAACTAGCCCAAAGATACAACAACAGATCATTCATTGTTGTGCCATGGAAACTAGAAAGAAAATAATTGAAGAACTTGGTGATGAGCCCTATGCAATTTTAGCCGATGAGTCTAGTGACATATCACATAAAGAACAACTAGCTCTTTATTTGCGCTATATTGATCAATTGGGAAGGCCATGTGAGCATTTTATTGGAGTTGTTCATGTAGATGATACCAGCTCTTCATCACTCAAGGAAGCAATTGAAGCTTTACTGGTTAGTCATGGCTTGACTATGACTCAAATCCATTGTCAAGGTTATGATGGGGCTAGCAACATGAAAGGAGATATTAAAGGGTTGAAAACATTGATCATGCAAGAGTCACTGTGGTAGAATGGCTCGAATTAATCCGGCTCAAGTGCACTAACCATCATCCAAAAAGATGTACCGGCTACCATGCACTTCAAACGGAGTAATCTGACAGTCTGTCGGGTAAATCCCGATGCGACCACTTAATATTTCGATTGAAACAAAGCGTACACTTAACTCTCACGAAGGCAAGTCCAGAGATTACAATATTCCATAGCTTTTATCTCACAAGTCTGACCATTATTTATTACAAGTCGAGTTCATCAAACAAGTACTTTAAAGTTCAAACATAGAAACTTTATTCAGAGTTTAAGTAGCAGCAGAAAGAAAATATGATCATCTATTGTCGATTCGGACACCACGATGAAGCCCATACGTGGCATCACTCGGCAGAGTCATTGTTGGCCGGGGATGGATCCCACTCCACGGACCAACCAGTCGGCAAAGTACTCGGCCAAGTCAAACCAGCTATAATATCTTCAAAAGACACACCTGAAAATATTGCCACAAACAAGGCTGAGTATACTAATACTCAGCAAGGCTTACTCGACTAGTGGTATGTAAATACCGACTACTAAGCATGCATGGCTCTAAGGTTCTAGGGTTTCTTTTTGCTGAAAAGCAACAAAGAGTAAGTTCTTAATTTCATATTTTAGCTTATTCATTTAACCATTCTAAGTGAGCATCTATTTCTAACTAAACATGGTGGAAAATATTTAATCATCCAACAAGTTTCATCATAGCCATAGTTGTGACAGTTCATGTATCTGTAAGCTAGACACATAAATTGTTAGTGTGAAGTATGTGCTTGATAGTGTAAAGCTTGTGTGTGTTTAAGTAAAGCTTTTAAAAATTTAAATGCACACAAAAGGGTATTTTTATAATTACAGAAAAACCTAGGGTTGTTTTTGCAAAATATATTTGGATAGGAGGTAACTTCAAAATAAGTAAAGGGTGGTTATGCAAACATATTTTTCTTACTTTATTCCCTGTAAAAAAATATATATTTATCCAAAAGTTTCAATTGAAATGTATGTGTTGAAATGTGTAAAAATTTTGGGTAAAGTTGTGGAAATAAGGGTATTTATGTAATTTTATAAAAGTACAAGTCCTTTTATGCAAGTAATTGAATTACAAAAGTAATTTTCAAAGATACTCAGGGCTAAAGTGTAAAAGGTGCAAGTTATCATGACATGTCTATCCAATCATTATGACGTGTCTATCCCGTCATCATGACGTGTCATAAATGCTTGCATTTAGGCCCTAAATATTATGATATTACACTCTTTAGGACAAAAGTAATTCAAATCCAACCTTTGTTCAAAATTTTACGTGTAAAGATATAAGCTTTGAGTTTTTGAACTTGAGCCCTAAAGCAATGTTGTAGAGTTTGAAAAACTCTCCAACTTTCGTTTTGGGCATTTCTTCATTAGGGTTTTAGATTAATGAGAAATTATGCTTTACAGAAAGGTCCCTGCAATTTTCTGAATTTGCGCATAAATCCTTGGGAAGTTCTATTTCTCTTCCTCCTCTGTTTTTCCACTCTCTCTGTTCTTCTTCTCCCAGGCGTCTCTCATTCTGGCCTCCATCCTTATCCTCACCCCGGCCGCTCCTCTCTTTCTCTCTCTCTCTCTCTCTCTCTCTCTCTCTCTCTCCTCCATGCGGCTCGGGTGGAGCGGAGGCTGAGCGGGTGCTGGTACGGGCGCACGCGGCTCGGGGCCGCCCCGAGCGAGTGGTGGTGTGGCAGGCGCTGGGTCCGGCGCGGGAGCGAGCGGCGCGCAGCGCACTGGAGCAGGCGCGGCGCTGGGGCGGCTGCGGCGGAGCCGAGCGGCTCGCGGGCGCAGGCGCAAGCAGGCGCGCGGGCGGTGAAGACGCGAGCGGCTCGCGGCGCAGGCGCACGAGCGGCGATGGCACACAGGCGGCGCTGGAGGCGTGTGCGGGCGCTCGGGCGGTGCAGGAGCTGAGCACGGGCGCGCAGGCGACGCAGGCAGCGGGGCGCGCGGGTGGCTGTGACTCGGGCCGCAGGAGCTGGAGCGCGCAGGCGCGCGCACGCAGGAGGAGTTGCGGTAGAGGGCTTCTGCGCGAGATGCGGGAACGCGGTGGCATCGACCCTGACAAGTACACCTACGCCACGGTGATTTCCGGGTGGTGCAAGATTGGCAGTATCGAGGACGCAGCTAAGGTGTTCGACGAAATGCTAGCCGCAGGAGAAGTGAAGCCAAGCCTGCGGATTGTCTCTCATCAGACTAGTGACTCCGGAAAACATGCAGGCGGTGCTTCTCATTCCGATGGTTCCAAGAGTGAAATTGGCATGATCGAATTCATCGGAATATTGAATGTCAAGGTGATAGGAGGCAAGCGGCGCACGCGAGATGCAGAGGACGGGCGGTGGCCGGGAAGGGAGGACGTGAGCTCGCTCGCTCGTGAGATGCACGAGGGGCGGCGAGCTGGAAGGAGAGGCGGCGAAGTGAAGGCGGCGACCGGATGCGACGAGCTCGAAGGAGCCACAGTGCAGCTGAAGCGTCCCCTCATTCAAGGTGACTTAAATGTGATATAACAATCAGTCCCAGGAGGCTGATACACATTTATTACATCAGATGGTACATTACCGTACAAACCTCTGAGGAGGCGGGCACTCGATACAAACGATAACTAGTAATAAAATAGCTATGGTAATACACCAAAGCACGACCCACGTGGGATCCAGCTCGGGCTCAGAGTAACACGCTAGCAGGAGCATCTTGCGGAGGGCCAACACCACAGGCAAAGTTGGGCGCGGACACAACCCTTATTCGTCGTTTCCAATCACGTAGTCCGGATCTTCCTCTGAGAAAACCACAAATATATATAGGGTGAGTACAAAGGTACTCAACAAGTCCAACCACACCCGCGGAAGGGGGGGGGGTGATAACAGAGATCATGCACGGTTATATCAAGGGTGGGGTTGGGGTTTATTTGCGATAAAGCAAGATTTTACGTATGCAAGGGTTTATTTATCAAAAGCACTTTCTCAAAACATTATTATAGTAATCGAATCATGAGTAGGGTTGATCCTCTACAAAGGATCCAAGTTTTAGTGACATTGGACTCAGCGTCCATAGTAGCTTACTGCGCAACTGCCGAGTACATTCAAAACAACTCACGCCACAGAACCAATCATCCCGAAACATCTATTGAAGTGACCATGCCGTAACGCGTCCAATACCGTGGACACGGCTATTCGAATAGGTTTTACACTCTGCAGAGGTTGTACACTTTACCCTCAAGTAGGGTACCGCGCTACGAACACCTTAATGTCGCGGCGGATCCTAACAAAGCCATTACCCACCTTAGCTGAATCTAACTAGCCAACACGGAAGCTACCATGGGGTTAATGACCCATCAACAAAGTCATAACCGGAATATAACTCACACAGATCGTATTCCTTCTCCATAGTCTCCCGTTGCTCACCCGCTCTCCTTTTTGGCTAGTAGAACAACTAGTGGGGTTCATGCTAAGCCGTTGCCCACACAACGGTCGAGTGGTTGTACGATAATTGGGTTAGGCAAGATGACACCTCAGTTCATCCTTATATTGACCAGACGGACATCTCCCGTTCATGCTCAACCACAAAGGTACAAGCACACTAGTGGCATTTCACACAGAAAACACCGTCCATCTCGTCAGATTATGTCTTGCTTTTATTTTCTCAAAACCCCATTTTATCCTTTAAAAACCCTTGTGCCTTTATTTTTGGTAAAGCGCTTGTGGTCATGGTTTGAAATATACAATTAAGGGGATGACAGGTAATAAGCATCTTTAGCGGTAGGTAACGTCTAGCGAAGCAAATCCTAGGTCATCAAGGAGTGGTCATATCAATCAAGGAGTGGCTATCCAACCATGTCTTGCAATAAAACGATGCATTTTATAAAACAGGCTAATAGGTTGTATTTATAAAACTGGGGTAAATATGCATCAAAGGACGGGATTGGACTTGCCATTCACAAAGCCTTCCGGGAAGTCCTGATCGAGGTACTGTCCTTCAGGTTCGGGCTCACGGCACTGGTTCTCGGACTCTTGCTCGCGGTACTGCTCGTCGACGGGTTCTCCCTCGGTCACCTCGTGATCTACGGCGCACACAAACAAACATTCCATAAGGAAAAAGAATTAAAGGTTTTATTTACAAGCCCGAATTAGGAATAACTTAAGAAACTATGGTAGAAGGAAGATTTTCGGGAGATTTCTTGATGGCAGGGCCGACATTATGCTAGAAATGGCGTGGTAAAGTTTCGGGGCAAACGGAAAGTTTTTGGCGCATGAAATGATAGGCCGAACGGGGTTTTAGGGAAGGGATAAGGGTCCAAGGACCTATTCGTAATTACTGTTGGAAAGAGGAGGGCTTGATTAGGATTTCTGGAAATACCTAGAGTACCCTGGAAAGGGTCGGGGGTCTATCCGTAATTATTTTGTATAGGAGGGGGGGTTCACTTCCTAAATAGAATGAGCAGGGGGTTTTATTTGGAAAAGGGATTAAAGGAAAGTGGGGCTCTTAAGGGGATAAGCAAAAGGGGCAGGGGGTTCAGGGCAAATGTGCCCTTCTTCCTCCTCCCGTTACCAGGAGCAGGGGAGGGGATAGGGGCTGGCGGCGCCACCAATCCCAGCGGCCCTAGGGCACGGCGGCGGCCGGGGGTAGGGGCTACACGGAGAGGGGAGCGAGGGGAACCCGTTCCACCACTCACCACGAGCCGGGGTGGCGCGAGGCGGGCTGCCCACGAGGGCCAGGGGCGGCGGGCGGAGGACCTAGCGGCGGCAGCAGTGCAGGGCCGGGGAAGGGGCTAGGGCTGCGGGGGAAGATTGTGGTGATGGCGGGGCGCGGCGTGGGGGTACTTATAGGCCGGCAAGGGGCGGGGAGGAGGATGGCGCGGTGGAGGCCGGCGAGCTCGGGGCGGCCAGTAATGGCGGTGGGGGCGGGATTGCTGCTGCGTAGGGCGGCCGGTGGCGCTGGTCGTCGCTGCGCAGGGCGGGTGGTGGCGTGTAGCGGGGAGGGGCGGCCTGGGGGCGTGCGGCGCAGGGGGAGGCGGCCCGTGGCGAGGCGACGCGCGGCGGCCGGCACTGCTCTGCCGCGGCACGCCGGGGCAAGCACGAGCGCCGAGGCGGCAAGGGGGGTACGGCGCGCGCAGAGGAGGGCCGGGTTAGGCGGCTCCTGTGGAGTCGTCAAAGGGTGGGGGGGTGGTGGTGGTGGCCGGCGTTGAGCTCTGCTCGGTGCCGTGCTGCACGTGCAGGGGAGGTGAGAGGAGCAGGAAACAGGAACAGAGAAAAGAGAAAGGAAAAGGGAATAGGGAAAAAGGAAAAAGGGGGGGGGGGCGTCGGCGGATTTTACGGCGGCGGTCGCGAGCGCGAGGCCGAGCACGCGGGGAGGGAAAATGCGTCGGCGGGATTCGCGGTGACGGTCGCGAGTGCGGGGTTGGGCACGTGGCACGTCGCGGGGGTCGAGGAAAAGAGAAAGGATGGCGGTCAATTTCGGATGTCGGACGGCGAAAGGTCGAGAGATGTTTTGGGCGATTAGGAGTTCGGACGGTAAGGGTTTAGGAACGATCCGAGCTTGACGAAAGAATATTTTCTAGCGAGCGGTTTGTGCTGTAATTTAGATAAGGTAAAAACGCGGGCGTTACAAACCTACCCCACTTAAAATGAATCTCGTCCTCGAGATTCGGCTGGTTTCTAAATAGATGGGGAAACTCTCTCTTAAGGGCATCTTCGCGCTCCCATGTGGCTTCTTCTACTCCATGTCTGCTCCACTGAACTCTGCAAATCCGTACTTCGGAGTTTCTTGTTCTTTTTATGACCGTGTCCAAAATCTTGATAGGCACTTCCTGGTACCGAAGATCTTTCTGTAAAGCTATTTCTTCTTCCGTCACCCGTTCTCTTTCGGGTACCCTCAGGCATCTTCTCAGTTGGGATACATGGAATACTGGGTGTATGTCAGACATTCCTTCTGGTAGTTCTAGACGGTATGCTACAGCTCCAATTCTCTTCAGTACTTGGTACGGTCCAATGTACCGAGGGGCTAGTTTCCCATGTACTTGAAATCTCCGAGTCCCTCGAATAGGTGAAACCTTGAGATAGACAAAGTCTCCTGGATTGAAGCTTACTTCTCGTCTCTTCTTGTCTGAGTAACTCTTCTGTCGGGATTGGGCGGCCTTCAGTTTCTCTCTAATTTCGGCCACTCTTTCTTCCGCTTCTTTTATGAGTGCGGGTCCAACTAGGGCACGCTCTCCAACTTCCGACCACATCAGGGGGGTCCTGCACTTTCTCCCATAGAGAGCTTCAAATGGTGACATGCCCAAGCTTGCTTGATAACCATTGTTGTACGAAAACTCAGCGTACGGTAAACTTTGTTCCCAATCCTTGCCATAAGTAAGGACACATGCTCTTAGCATATCCTCCATAATCTGGTTCACCCTTTCTGTTTGACCGTCGGTCTGCGGGTGATAAGCCGAGCTGAAGTCCAACTTGGTGCCCATGGCCTTATGCAAGCTTTTCTAAAATCTAGAGGTGAATTGGGTTCCTCTATCAGAAACAATTCTGCTAGGTATGCCATGCAGCTTCACTATGTTATCCACATAGAGCCGTGCTAGCTTTTCTCCACCATAATTGGTCCGTACAGGTAGGAAGTGAGCGACTTTTGTGAGCCGGTCCACTATCACCCATATGGAGTCATGTCCTTTTTGTGTCTTGGGTAAACCCACTACAAAATCCATTCCTATCTCATCCCATTTCCAAACCGGGATGGGCAAGGGTTGCAGCAATCCTGCTGGTCTCTGATGTTCAGCCTTGATCCTTTGACAATTATCACAATGGGCGACGAATCTTGCAATATCCGCTTTCATTCCACTCCACCAATACTTTTTCCTTATATCTACATACATCTTGGTGGATCCTGGGTGGATGGAATATGCTGAGTTGTGGGCCTCATCCATAATAGTCTGTCGGAACTCTCCTTCCTTAGGTACGCAAATTCTATCCTTGTACCATAAGGTTCCTTTGTCATCCACTCTGAAATTCGGTGCCTTGTTTTCCCCCGTATGCATGCGGATTCTCATCAAGTCCGTATCTGAACCTTGGGCCTTTCTGATCTGGTCCTCTAAGGTAGGTTGAACACTCAACTTGTGACTGGAACCCTGGGGGACGATGTGCACATTTAATTGTGCCATCTCTTCTAGAAGGTGGGCATTCTTAGGTCCATAAGATTTTCGGCTTAAGGCATCTGCTACCACGTTTGCTTTGCCAGGATGGTAATGGATTACCACATTATAATCCTTAACTAGTTCTGACCACCTTCTTTGCCTTAAGTTCAATTCTGGCTGGGTGAAGATGTATTTTAAGCTCTTATGGTCCGTGTAGATCTCACACCTATTCCCAATCAGATAGTGCCTCCAAATCTTGAGGGCATGTACTACGGCTGCCAATTCCAAGTCATGGGTCGGGTAATTCTGCTCATGAGGTTTGAGTTGTCAGGAGGCATATGCCACTACTTTCCCACCTTGCATAAGGACACATCCTAATCCTTGACGGGATGCATCACAATAAATGACAAAGTCCCGTTGGATGTCTGGCAAGGTTAGTACCGGGGCGGTTGTCAGTCTTCTCTTTAACTCCTGGAAGCTTCTCTCACATGACTCGGTCCAGGTGAACTTCTTCTCTTTCTTGAGTAGCTCTGTCATGGGTCGGGCTATCTTGGAGAATCCTTCAATAAATCTCCGGTAATATCTGGCTAAACCGAGAAAGCTCCTGATTTCACTAACATTGGTTTGTTGCTGCCAATTGGAGACTGCTTTGACTTTTTCGGGGTCCACTGCTACTCCTTCCGCGGTCAAGATGTGACCAAGAAATGCTACTTTCTCAAGCCAAAATTCACACTTGCTGAACTTGGCGTAGAGCTTGTGCACTCTCAACTTTTCTAGAACCACTCGTAGGTGCTGCTCATGTTCATCGACACTCTTGGAGTAAATAAGTATGTCGTCAATGAAAACTACGACAAACTTATCTAACTCTTCCATAAACACCTTATTCATGAGGTTCATGAAATAAGCAGGTGCATTGGTGAGTCCAAAGGACATCACGGTAAACTCATATTGCCCATAGCGGGTGACGAAGGCCGTCTTGGGAATATCACTTTCCTTAATCTTGAGTTGGTGATATCCCGACCTTAGGTCTATTTTGGAGAAATACTTGGCTCCCTTCAACTGATCAAAGAGGTCATCAATTCTGGGAAGGGGGTATTTGTTCTTGATGGTGACTTCATTTAGTGCGCGGTAATCCACGCACATCCTCATGCTTCCGTCCTTCTTCTTGACAAACAAGACCGGAGTTCTTCCAGTTGTAACTCTTTAGTTGAAGGGAGCCAAGTATTTCTCCAGTTGTAACTCACTTTGTTGTAACTCTTCCAGTTGTCTCTTTAGTTCTGCCAATTCAGAGGCTGCCATCCTATAGGGTCTCTTAGCTATAGGAGAGGTTCCAGGGACAAGGTCAATGACAAACTCTATATCCCTATCTGGCGGCATCCCCGGGAGTTCTTCCGGGAAAACGTCTGAGTATTCATTTATTACTGGAACTTCTTCCAAAAGTTTAGCTTCCATGCTAAAAACCATTGGATCCGGTCCACTTCCCGAGTGTGGCAGGTTACTTGCACTCCTTCTAGGTTGGTTAGGTGTACCACCTTGTCAGCACAACTTATAAGGCCATTGTGCAGGCTTAACCAATCCATTCCAAGGATCACATCTATGCCTTTAGACTTAAGTACTACTAGGTCTGCTAGGAACTCTACCCCACTTAAGATGATCCTTACCCTAGAACATCCCAGCCGGCACTTAATGTCACCTCCGGGCGTTCGGGTTAATAGGGGTGTCTTAAGTAGCACTGTAGGTATATTGTGTTTTTCCACAAAACTTGAGGATACGAATGAATGTGATGCTCCGGAATCAAACAATATTGTTGCCAAAACTGAGCTGACTAGGAACTCACCGAGCACTACGCCCTGAGCGTCCTGAGCCTCCTGGGCGTTGATGTGGTTGATGCGGGCTCGTCCGAAGGACTGCTGGGGCGGTCCCATCTGCTGGTTGTTGTTGTCGGTATTGTTATTGCGGATGGGTACACGATTGGCTCCTGATAAGGCTGGCCTTGGTCCATTCACTGAGTTGGAGAGGGCTGGTGCCGCCGGCTTGTTATTGGCATATGGGCAATTGGCAATGAAGTTTCCTATCTCACGGCAGTTGTAGCATGCTTGGGGATTGCTGCTGGCAGTAACTTGGCTTGTATTACTCTGTGGGACCTTCATGGTGCTCTGGCTCTTGAATTGTCTAAGCTGGGTGTTGGGGGCTTGAGAGCCAGTAGCTTGTGGCTGGGTCCTATACTGCATAGGGGCTTGGGACTTGGTCGCCGGAGGGCCAAAGTGCCTTGGTTTCTGGAAACGGTCCTGCTGGCGAGCTTTGGCTTCTAGGAACCTACGCTTATTGTCTCTCTTTTCCTCTGCCATGGCTCTTTCAGTGATGATAGCCATATTCATCAGTGTGTTGAAGTCTGGGTAGATGCATGGGGAAAGCAGCTTCTTGAGTTCTGCATTTAAACCCTTTCTCAACATATCCTGCTTCTTTTCATCCTTGTCTACTTCCTCCGGTGCATAGCGAGCTAGTTATATGAACTGGTATGTGTACTCTTCAATTGACTTGTTGCCTTGCTGTAGCTCACGGAACTCATCTACCTTGCGCTTCATGGTGGCTGCTGGGATGTGATAGCGACGGAATTCATCCACAAACTCGTTCAAAGTAATAGTGGAGGCATCCTGCGCAGCTGCACAGTAGTTTTCCCACCAAGCTAAAGCAGTTCCAGTGAGCTGGTGAGCAGCTAAACGGACCTTGTCACGGTCTCCATGCTCAAATGGTTCGAGTTTCCTCTTGATAACGCGCAGCCAGTCGTCTGCGTCCAAGGGGTTGTAGGAGCCTGCAAAGGTGGGTGGCTTGGTCCTCAGAAAGGCTGTCAGTTTGTCATTTGCATTCTGCTCATGGGGTCTTGGGTTGGTGACGACATTGGTCAAAGCTTCCAGTAAGAGGTTCTGGTTGTTCAATACTTGCACCAGGTCAATGGCCGGTGGGGGTGGGGCATGTCGTGCTCCTACTTGGCTTTCTCCTCCCTGCTGGCTCACTTCCTGATCCTCCTGATCTTCCTGATCGGGGGCTTGTCCTTGCATACCCTGTTGTCTCTCCGTACTTGGAGTGGCATGTGCCCGTCTTTGGAAGGCCCTGTTGTTACGCCTAGGGGCCGTCTGCGGATTGGGTAAAACCCTTATGAGACTTAGATTTAAGAGATATTTTATTTTTGAAAAGGCAGACTCTATCTACTGCCGGCAATCGCATAGACTAACAAGCATTAAGTGCAAATAGTTTTATTTATTACGCTGGGGTACAACACTTGAGGAAAGCACGGCTACACACTATATGGTCGGGTACAAAGGTCATACAGGTGGGTGGGCACAAATCTAGGCTCGGGGCCGAGACGGTTTTATCCCGGGGGCACCTCTAAGGCATATTACTCACGGGGCGAGTCGTCTTCCGGGGCGGAGTGAACTTCCAGTGGAATGAGTAGCTCTTCCTCGTCGTCTTCGAGGATCCCATTTTCTCGGGGCTGTTCGACAGTTCCTCCTTCCATGGCTGCAGCTGTCCTTTCGGTACCTTCGGGTGGAGCTTGCGGGGTCCTAAAAAGTCCTCCCCATCCTGTGATGGGTGTTCCGATTAGGACTCGGGTTTCCCCGATTGCCGGGACGGGCGTTCCGCCGTTGGTCCATTCTTGCATGCGCTGATCCTGGATCTGTCTGAGGCTTTCCTGAGCGACGGCTTCGCTACTTATAGCAGCCGCGGTCCTTGCTTCAGCTTGAGCCACCCGGATTTGGTGCATCCTTACTGCAAGCTCTGCTTGCTCAGCTCGGTGGGTTTGCTCCCTTAAGATTTGGGCTTGCTCGTCAAAGAGCTTGTCCAGGGAGACGAGGTATGCGACCACATGGTATAAAAGGTCTTCATGTTGGCGACGCCGTTCCAAGTTCCTCATGCGGGCCTGCCAGACTTGCGTCCTGATGACCGGAGGAAAAAGCCTCATTGGTGTGGGAATGAGGTGCTCTTCGAAGATCCGGCACAGGTATCGGAGAGCTTTTCTGATGGCCAAGGGATAGGCATCTTGATGTCGAAATCCTGTGGCAGTCACTCGCCACGGCTCGATGTCGGGGTGGCGGGTGCTTCTGGCGATGGAGAGAACCACCCTACAGCGACGAGTACCGAGGTGTTCGTATTCCCTGCTGTAGTACCTTGGGCGCTCGGTAATACCGAGGCGCTCCAGGGAGTTGATCAAAAGGCGGGGAAAACCAGGTTCCTCTTGGCAAACGCCCTGGGTCCACCCATTCTCAGCCATCTGAAATCAAAGTTAGAGTGAACAATTCTTGCACACAAGGTAGGGTACAAGAAGGATAGGTGTTCTTTATTAGGGTCGGGTACATTTTCCGAGGATACATCATCACTAGGGTGATAGCTCTAGCTTAGGTACTCTACTCTCCCCAAGGGAATCCTTCCCCGATCCGGTTAGGTCGCTTCTTTGGCGGAAGGCACTGCTCTAATACCTCTCCTTCGGTCTGAGTGCTCTTATCCCAATGAGTTTCCTCGGGTTCTCCTTCCAGTAGTCCAGCTTCCCTTCTGTGCGCCTCGATATGCTCCCTTTCTTGAGCGTCACGTTGCCATATGTCTCGGAGAGAGGCTAGGGAGCTCTCAGCTTGAGCCTCAGCCTCCATTGCCCTCCTGAATTGCACTTCCCTCTCTTGCTCCGCCTTTTCTGCCCTACGAATTTGGTGCTTCAGTTGTTTTGCCTGCTCGCTGTATAGTCGATCTAGGCCGGTGAGATAAATGGACAGGTGGGAAACTGTATCCTCCAGATCTTCTTCTTCCCTTCCTAATCCTCTCATCCGGGCAATCCACGAGCGTCCTCCCCTTCCAGTAGGTGGGAAAAATCCCATAGGAGTTCGCTGGAGATGATGCCTATAGACCACGCGTAAGCGTCGCAAGGCTTTTCGGGCAGCCTTTCGGAAGGTGTCAGGGAACCCAAAGTGTCAGACCCGGGGCCACCGGGCTGGGCATGTTATGTAGTCTAAGAGATTAAGCCCGTCTTATCTCTTATTCATTTTGTTTATCTCTTGTTTATCCCGTTTAAATAGGAGATAGGGCTAACCAACACGGAGAGGATCTATTCGAGATCAGTTCTGGTGTGATCCTTCAGTGGGGGTTGGTTAGCATCTCTGTAACTCTGGCCTCTCGGATATATAAGGGAGGTCAGAGACCCCCCCTAAAAACAGAAGATCATTAGGTCATTCTACACCAAAAAGAATACAAATCACCATACAGGACGTAGGGTGTTACGCCCCGTGCGGCCCGAACCTGTCTAAAGTCTTGTGTTCTTTGCACCTTCGAGTTCCTGATCTCGGCGTTCCCTCACCCAAAACTTACCACCTTGCGTATATCCCTCGGTGGGCAGCCGGTTAAACACCGACAGCTGGCGCGCCAGGTAGGAGAGCGCGTCGAAGATCCGCCGGCGAGCTCGATGGCAACTTTCAGTTTCATCAGGTCAGTACCCTCTCAGGGTACGACGTTTGTTTTTGGCTCGTGGGTTTGCGTCGCAGACGGTGCGGGCAACTTTCGGCGATTCCTCGTCGACATGACGCCGAAAACCGTCGCTGCGGATCCTCGCAGTGGCCTCGACAAGTTCGTCGACGAGCTCAACAACTTGCCGCTCCATGCTTCCGCGGCACAGGTCGAGATGGAATCTGTTCCAAGCTCGACTTCTTCTGATGCCGCGACAACTTCTCCTGGTTTGGACTCGTTCCAATTCAGGGGTTCGTTGAGTCGTACTCAACCCGGCTTGCGCGAATTGGCCACTGATCTTCAGGAGGCCAATGCGCTTAGATCCCTCTTCATGTTAGAGAAGGATCGGGATCTGCTGCTCCGGGACGGAAACTCCGAAGCCACCGCGTGTCGGGGGGCTTCGGGTTGTTTTGGCCCCGGTGATTTGGTGCTCGCTTCCTCGCCAAAGGGACACATCGTGCATTGGAAGGGCATGAAGCTCTCCAATCTACTCGAGGCAGAGAGTCGGCTCGTGGCTCACCTCGAGCCATTGCCTTTCCAGGAGGGCAGGCCGTTGGCCACCGCGGCGGAGGAGTCGACGGAGCTAGTCGACGAAAGTTCTCATGAGCTTTCCTCCCGCCAGGTGCTGATGGCCGAAGAAGGCGAGGATGGTGGGAATCTCCTCATCGACAACTTGGATGTGATATCCGACGATGAGATCACGGCCAACGCCGGTAACGAGAACGACGCCGATCGTGAGGCGCGGAGGGCCAGGAACAGGGCCCGAACGATCCGGCGAAGGAGAGCTAACGAGCGAAGGCGATCTATGCATCGCGAGCTCGACCCCGAGTTTGCTGCCGTAAGCGAGCGGGGCTTCAGGACCCCGGTGGCCAACATTGCCAGGGCCACGGCCATTCTCGAGCGCAGCCACGACCCGGAGGTACGTCAAGCACTCCTCTTTGCGCAGAGGGCTTGGATCCAGTTGGATCAGCATAATTCGGCGTCCATCATCCGGGAAGAGCGCGTGGACGAGAGCCGGAGCCAGGCTCGCAGTCGAACGACTGGTGGTCGTCCTCCAAATCAGATCAGCAACGACAACGCACGCGCGAGCTAGGCCCCTGGCGGGAGGTAACAGCCACCGCAAGGGGGTCGTCCGCGACAGGCCAGTCGACGACCTCCTCCGGAGGACCTGCACCAGCACATCAATGACGGTCGCGACGCACGCACCGTGATCTCCTCCAGGCGCAAGACTCGCGAAGAAGTCGAAGCTGAAGGTACTGATTGTAGCGATCGGTTTCTTGCTTTCTCTGCTCGTTTCAGCAGCTACAAGTACCCGGAGGGCTTCAAGCCGATCGGCGTCACCAAGTACGACGGCAAGCAGGCTCCCCAGCAGTGGCTTCGTTGCTACTCCACGGCCATTGACGTCGCGGGGGGCTCAAATATCACCAAAGTCGTCTACTTCCCGATGGCTTTGGACCCTGCGCCGCTCACTTGGCTGGAGAGCCTCGGCAGCAACTCCATCGACTCCTGGGAACGACTTAAGAAGGTCTTCATCGATAATTTCCAGGGAGCAATTACCCGTGCAGGTACTCGACACGATCTTGCCCAGTGAAAAGCAGGAACGTAACGAGCTTCTACGGTCCTACATGCGTCGCTTCTTCGACGTCCGCGCCACCATCGCGAACATCTCGGAGGAGGACATCATCAACTGCTTTTACAACGGCATCACCGACCCGAGCATATACAGAGATTTCGGGCGGAACAGGCCGAAAACCGTTGCGGGCCTTCATGATATGATGCACGATTGGTCCGAGCAGGAGGAGAAGATGCGGGAGCGGTTCCCGCGGCGCCATGATAGCAATCTGCGGCGCCCAAACGACAACCGCAGCGACAAAGGCCAGCGGGACTTTTTCGGGCCACCCCGGAAACGAAAGCCAGATGATGTCATCACGGCTATCGATCGTCCTTCGCGGGGCAAGAAGTCGACAACTCAGGAGGAGTTCGAGAAGCTCCTACAAAAGAAGTGCCCGTGGCATCCAGGCGCCAACCACGCTGCCATCGACTGCTATCACCTTCGGAGGACGTTCAGCAATTCCGGTGGCGGCAGGAAGAACAAGAAGCCTGTTGACAAAAAACCCGAGGACGATGATCAGGAGGATCACGGGCGCAATCCGAAGTTTCAGGATGCGTCGAAGGTGGTCAACGTCATCTTCGGGGGGGACGAGGATTTCTGTTCCAGGCGGGATCAGAAGCTGCTCCTCCGGGAGATCATGTCCATCGAGCCGGAGGTACCACGACCACTCCGTTGGTCGGAGGTCCCCATCTCGTTCTCTCGTGATGACCAGTGGACGAGTTTCTCCGAGCCTGGCAAGTTTCCCCTGGTCCTGGATCCTGTGGTGGCAGAGGTCAAGCTTACCAAGGTCTTGATCGATGGCGGGAGCGGGCTCAATCTTATCTTCGTCAGCACTCTGAAGAAAATGGGCCTGGATTTTAAGGACATGCTGGTTCCCAGCAAATCCCCCTTCTACGGCATTGTCCCAGGTAACGCGGCGCATCCGCTCGGTACGGTGGTCCTCCCAGTTACCTTTGGCACGAGGGAGAACTATCGTACCGAGTTTATCAAGTTCGAGGTGGCTACCTTTGACTCCTCTTACCATGCAATACTGGGTCGCCCGGCACTTGCCAAGTTCATGGCAGTGCCGCATTATGTCTATCTGCTTCTTAAGATGCCAGGACTCGGTGGAGTACTCACCCTTCGTGGTGACCTGAAGAAGTCGTACGATTGCAATCAGGAGGCGATCCAGTACGCCTCGACTACTCGCGTGCCAGATGCTTCGGGAGAAGTACTCGCGGCCGCGCAGCAGCTCTCCCAGACCGGGCTGGAGATTCCATCCAAGAAGGCTAACAAGTCGAGCATCCAGTCGACTGATGATGTGGCCCTCAAGACGATCCAGCTCCAGGAGGGAGATTCATCCAAGACCGCCATCATTGGTGCGGGCTTGGGTGACAAATAGGAACTCGCGCTCGTCAGCTTTCTTCGGGCTAACCGAGACATATTCGCGTGGAAACCAGCGGATATGCCAGGGGTGCCCAGGGAGCTGATCGAGCATGCCTTGAATGTACACCCGAAGGCTACGCCTAAGAAGCAACGCCTGCGGAGGTTTGCCCACGACAAGCGTGAGGCCATTAAACGGGAGATCGCTAAACTTCTCGCGGCTGGATTCATTAAAGAAGTAATCCATCCAGAGTGGGTAGCGAATCCCGTCCTTGTAAAGAAAAAGATAATGAATGGAGAATGTGTGTCGACTACACCGATCTCAACAAGCATTGCCCAAAAGATCATTTTGGGCTGCCGCGCATTGACCAAGTTGTCGATTCGACGGCCGGGTGTGTCCTTCTTTGTTTTCTTGATTGTTACTCAGGGTATCATCAGATCGCGCTCAAAGAGGAGGACCAAATCAAGACTGCATTCATCACCCCGTACGGAACTTACGCCTACAAAACAATGTCCTTCGGGTTGAAAAATGCAGGTGCGACATATCAGCGGGCAATCCAGATGTGTTTCACGGATCAGCTGCATCGAAATGTCGAGGCTTATGTGGATGACGTGGTCATCAAGACCAGGGAGTCCGATAACTTGATCGCGGATTTGGAGGAGACATTCGACAGTCTGCGCAGATTCCGGTGGAAACTCAATCCCACCAAATGCGTCTTCGGCGTACCTTCAGGGAAATTGCTCGGGTTCATCGTCAGCAACCGAGGCATTGAAGCCAACCCGTGAAGATCACGGCCATCACTGATATGGAGGCTCCGGCCACAGTCAAGGATGTGCAAAAGTTAACAGGTTGTATGGCGGCTCTGAACAGGTTCATCTCCCGGCTCGGGGAGAGAGGACTACCCTTCTTCAAGCTCCTGAAACGACAGGATAAGTTTCAATGGACGGAGGAGGCCGAGCGAGATTTACAAGATCTGAAACATCATCTGCAGTCACCTCCAATCCTCACAGCACCGTTGCCAGGGGAGGATCTACTACTTTACATTGCGGCAACAACTCATGTCGTCAGCAGTGCTATTGTAGTCGAGCGAGGCGAAGAAGGCCATGCATTTGGAGTGCAGAGGCCTATCTACTTCGTCAGCGAGGTCCTCTCCGAATCCAAGGTACGGGTATCCCGCTGTTCAAAAGCTTTGCACGCTATCTTGGTCACATCCAGAAAGCTGCGCCACTACTTCGACGAGTACAATATCACTGTGATCACGGACTTTCCGCTGGCGGATATTCTGCATAATCAAGATGCCACGGGACGTGTATCCAAGTGGGCAGTGGAACTGGGGGCTTTGTCAATAGACTTTAAGCCACGCACCGCAATCAAATCACAGGCTCTAGTCGACTTCATGGCTGAGTGGAGAGAGAATCAGGTCCCAACCCAGTGGACCAAGCCAGAGCATTGGACCATGTATTCGACGGGTCCCTCAAGCTCGACCGGCGGTGGGTGCTGGGGTTCTGCTTATTTCCCCACGAGGTGAGCAGTTGAAGTACGTCCTTCAGATCTTGTGGGCGGTATCCAACAATGAAGCCGAGTACGAAGCTTTGCTTCACGGGCTTCGTTTGGCGATTCACTAGGGATCAAGCGACTACTTGTATATGGCGACTCTCTCCTTGTTGTTCAGCAGGTCAACAAGGAATGGGATTGCAACAAGGAACAATGGACGCTTACGTGCAGGAATGCGCAAGTTGTAAAGCAAGTTCTCCGGCCTGGAAGTTCATCATGTATTACGGGAGCACAACGTCGGCGGACATCCTGTCTAAACGGGGTCCACGCGCGCCAGGTCCCGCCGGAGTCTTCGTCCAAGAGCTCAACCAGCCATCGATCAAGTCTTCTCCGCAAGTAGCCATCGACGCGGGTCCCCAACAACCCGATTGAGAGGTTATGGTGCTGGAGGAAGACTGGCGAGGGCTTTTATCGACTTCATACGAGATCAACGGTTGCCAGCGGGAGTCGACGCCAGGAGCGCTCACGCAGCTCGCATCTTGCGACGAAGCAAGGGTTTCGTCCTGGCCAACGACAAGCTCTATCGCGGAGGCGCCCGGTCAGGGGTTCTCATGAAGTGCGTCACCAAGGAAGATGGTTACGCCATACTGCGGGAGATCCACGACGGCGTCTGCGGTAATCATGCGGCTTCAAGAACGCTGGTGGGGAAAGCCTACCGAGCCGGCTTCTGGTGGCCCACCGCGGTGACCGACGCGGAGGATCTCGTGCGCAGGTGCCAAAACTGTCAATTCTTCGGCAAACAGACGCACGTTCCAGCTCACAGCCTCATCACCATACCGCCGTCCTGGCCTTTCGCCTGTTGGAGTCTTGACATGATTGGGCCCTTCACGACAGCACCAGGCGGTTCCACCCATGTTCTGGTGGCTATCGACAAGTTTACCAAGTGGATCGAGTACAAACCGATAGCCAAGCTCACACCAGATCGGGTCGTCGACTTCATCTCAGATATTCTGCATCATTTCGGCTTCCCCAACTCCATTATCATGGACTTGGGATCAAACTTCGCGGTGACCCAGTTCTGGGAGTTCTGCGAGAATGCTTGCATCGAAGTTAAATATGTCTCAGTCGCACACCCGCGAGCCAATGGACAAGTCGAGCGGGCGAACGGCTTGATAATCGACGGTCTCAAAAAGCGACTATATGATGAAACAGCAAGAAGGGAGGCAAATGGGTGCACGAGCTGCCGCATGTAGTCTGGGGGCTTCGGACTCAGCCGTCCAAAGCCACAGGCCAAAACACCCTTCTTCCTTGTATATGGATCCGAAGCCATTTTACCAGCCGATATCATGTGGAAGTCCCCAAGGGTCGAAATGTACAATGAAGGCGAGGCGGACGAGGCGCGGCAGTTAGAGCTCGATTCCGTGGAAGAAGCTCGTTGCACCGCTCTTGTCCAGTCAGCCCGGTACCTGCAGGGGATCCGCCGATACCACAATCGCAACGTCAAGGAGCGGTCATTCAGTGTTGGCGAATTGGTCTTGCGTCGTATCCAGGATGAATCTGGCCTACACAAGCTCAACTCAAGGTGGGAGGGCCTGTTCGTTGTCAAGCAGGTCACACGGCCAGGGTCGTATCGACTACAGTGCCCCGAAGGCCAGGACGTCCCAAATTCCTGGAATGTCCAACACCTGCGCAAGTTCTACCCATAAGCAAATGCCCGGTGATATCCAAATTCCCCGGGGGCTTGGAAGATCTCCTTTCCCCGATTCATATTGGAGGCTACGAGCCACAATATTCGGGTCGCACATTCCCTCTCCGGCGCACGACAGCCACGGCCACGGGCGAAACTCTCGTGTAAGCTGGCTACTCGTCGTGAATAAAGTTATGACTACATTCACAGCTTATCGACTTTATTTTTTGTCGAACCATCCGCTTCGGCTAAAACTCCTCGATATATCGAGTTCTGCCGCGACCTTAGGTGGTCGCACGCGACCGATGTCGCACTTTGTCCAACTCAGTTGATCCGCTCGACTGGCTAAAAAACAGCGCGTTGGAAAGGCTCGCACAAAGAGCCACCTCGCCTACATCCTGCGTGGCTGCACTCAGAACAGTCATGTTTTTGCCAGAAGAATGGCCAAAATGTGGCAACGACCGCACCTGCTCCTAACAGGCTCGATCCGTCCGCCCGGGTCTCACCCAGCTTACGGAGCACGCTCACAAGCAGGAGCGATTTCGACTACACTCAGAGTCGCTGCACTCGAGCTAGTCCTAACCTTCTGCCCTACGCACGGCAGCCCCGCGACGACGCTCGCGTTCTTTCCTAACGAGTCTAGACCTACAAGATCGGGTTGTGGATACTTTGTTAGACGAGTTCCTACACGGAGCTATGGCTACCTTCAGGGTCGTTGCGCCCCGGGGTAGTGTCTACTACTTGCGCCTTGAAAGCCTGGACACCCGCCCAGCATAGGCACACACACACACAAGTAGAGACATCAAAATAACCATATATACAAGGGAATGATTACTTGTTTTCATACCCTAATCCTGCAGCACACTGTGTACAATTTGTTCTGCTACAGGTTGGGCTTCTCGCAGGTACTCTTCAAACGCTCGTCCGAGCAGTCCGCCGCCATCCCCTACGCAAAAATGCCTAGCTGCGCATTCGGCACGAAGGACTTTACATATGCGAGGGCGTTGCTCACGCTAGCGACTGGAGCTTTGGATAGGAACTTGAGCATTTTCTTCGGGGCTTCACGGAGTCGCTCCAGCAGTGGCCGCGGGCCTGCCTCGCCTTCTTCTGGGGGATCCACCATGTCCACCAGCTCCTGGGCGGCCCCCCGGAGGTCCTCCAGCTCCTTGCGCATCTGCTCGTCCTTCTCGCCCAGCGCCTTGACTTGCTGAAGGCAGTCGACGAACTGACGCTCAGTGTCGCCGATCACCTTCTGCAGCTTTTCGACTTCATCTGTACGATGATACAGCATATTCTTCACGTCAGTAAGCAGCTCCTCTTTGTATTTCGTTATTTTCCTAAGCTCTGCGGCAAGGGTACTTCAGCATCTAAGGAGACTCACTAAGGAAAAAGTACTCGAGGAAAGCGAGAGCTTACCTTGGTGCGCCTTTTTCTCTGCCTTGAGCTGCTCCTGGTACTCCGCTTGTTGCTCCTTGAGCTGTTGCTGGAGCTCGGAGTTGGCCTTCTCCATGTTTTTCAGGTCATTCTTGAGCAGCCAGGTCTCTCGAGTCCTCTCTTTCTTCAGTATATCAAGCTCGCGCTGCATATAGCAATTCTTCGTCTTCTCCTCGGAGATGCGCTTGTGCAGGGCACCTAACTCCCGCGCGTCACTCACAACTGCGCGGAGTTTATCCGACTTCTTCTGGGATTTGGTGATCACATGCTATGCCAAAGGAGGAGAATGAGTCCTAAACAATTCATCACCGCGCGCACCCGGACCATTACCCGAGTATTACCATGGAGAAGTCGTATAACTCCTTGAAGGTGCTCTTGAAAGTCCTTCACATTTTCGGCCGTCAGCAGAAGATCATCCACCAGGTCGGTGGTGATGATGTCCTGGTGCCCTGGCCCGGCCCTCAGCACCTCACGAGGACTCCCCGAGGGCCCAGCGGCTTCTCCGGACGGCGGCGTCCGGACACCTGCGAGCATGCGAAGTGATCACCACATTATGCCCGGACCCTGGCATCAAGCCGCGGGCGGGTAAGCACGTACCTGCGCCACCGGTGGAAGCGGCACCAGGGGCCGCGACTTGTTCCTCGCCACTGGGCCCGGCCCCCTCTTGTCGGGACTCGGGAGGCGGCAAGTCGGGGAGCCCCGCATCTGCTTCTGGGGCCACGACTTGTTCATCGCCACTGGGTCCGGCTCCCTCTCGTCGGGACTCGGGAGGCGGCAAGTCGGGGAGCCCCGCATCTGCTTCAGGGGCCACCTTTGCGGGTACGGGCCCCCCAGGCGCCGAGGGCTCGGGGGCTGCTGCAGCTGAGGCAGGCACCACAGCCCTGCTCGGCTCCAGCTGGAGTTGCACCGCGCTTGCAGCCCTGGTGACATCGACAACATGGTTATCCACGCGGGCATGGTCAAGGTCTTCAAGCGATTGAAGTAAAACTTACAGTGTCGACTTCTTCTTGGCAGCCTTCTTCACCCGCCAGGCCCGCCGAGGAACGCTCGTCGCTGATGGCGAGGCCTGGCCGGCTGATGGAGGGGTTCCCGCCACGACAATTGTCACTGCCGCGGCGTCAGAGGAGCCTGTCTCCACCCTTTCGGGTTCAGATCCGGATGGCAGAGCAGGAAGACTGCAAGGGGGTGCTGTCAGTACTCAGCACCATGGAAACTTTGGAACTGGCCAAAACAGCAATTCCGTACCTGGAGGACTCGACTTCTTGAGCCTTGCGCTTGCGCACCTGGCGCTGGCCCTTCGGCACGGTGGCAGAGCGCCGGCCAACTCCACGCTCTGATCGGAGGAGTTGTTCCCACGTGGCTCCCCCACGGTCCCTCCGCTCGCCTACGAGCCCACGCACTCCGTGGACTCACTGCTGCCTTGAACTGCAGTATGGCGTGCCGCCTTGGTGGCAACGGCAGCAACAGGGCACGGACCTCCCTCGGCTTCTTCCCCCGCTGGCAAGTCCACGCGTTCGGCGGCCTCGTTGCGGCTTTGGGTCGCAGCAAGGCGAGCCTTCTTGGCCGCCGTGACTGCAGAAGGAAGGAGGTGATACGCTCAGGGGAGGTCCGGCTGCGGCGGGTAGCTGCAGTAAAGTTCCGAATGTCCCTGCGGAAAGTCCTTCAGTTCAGCACCGGCGCAGTAGTCGATTTCTTCAGCAAAAGAAGTCGAGCACTTACCGGCGGGGGCGGATGTTGCGCGGAGTACAAGGTGGGTACGTACGGCATGGTGTTCACGTCCAGCAGCACCCGCTGAACCCGCTGGAGCGCGACTTCATCTGGCACCTCCTCTGTGCACATGCGAGAAGAATCAGCAGGGCCGGTGTACTCGAAGCCCAGGCAACACCTCTGTTGGATGGGCTGGACGCGGCGCTTGTAAAAGGAGAACATGACGGAGGCGCCGGTCACCCCCTCCTTCTTCAGTGCATCGATGGCCTCCAGCAGCTCCTTGACTTGAATCATTTCCATGCCGGAGGGTTCAAGGTTCCACTCCCCCCTCACCACGGGCGGTTTGCTCGACTTCGTTGGCAGGGGGGGAGCATGGTTCTCGATGTAAAACCAGAGGTTTTTCCACCCAGGAAGGTTGGAGGGGAATCTATATGCAAGGTATTTCTCGCCGGCCTGCTGTCGCAGTTGGATGCCGGCGCCCCCTACCACGGCGAGTTTTTTCGTGGTTGGCTGGGGTTTCACGCGGAAGAGGAAGCGGAATAGATCCCAGTGGGGTTCAATTCCGAGAAATGCTTCACAAAAGTGGATGAAAATGGAGATGTGGCAGATGGAATTCGGGTTGAGGTGATGGAGCTCAAGCCCGTAGTAGTAAAGAAGGCCGCGGAAGAAAGAACAAGTGGGGAGGGCCAATCCCCGTTCGGCAAAATGGTAAAATGTGACGATTTCATCGACATTTTCCATGGGGAAAGGTTCACAGAAGGAGGGGCGCCAGTTGACGAGATTTTTCTCTTGCAGCAACCCCTCAGAAACAAGTTTTTTCAAATTGTTGAGGGAGCACTTACTGTGTGTCCACTCCGCGGTTGTTGGTCCCGCATCCTTCTTCATTCCCTCGATCTCTGACTTCTTGGACGTCATCTCCGATGCGCCGGCCACGAGATGCTCGGGGGCTGTGGGGAGAGGGGCGGGGAGGTCGGGGTGGGAGTTTTTCTTGGGGGAAGGCGGCGGCGCTTGGTTTGGACTGGGGAATTTGGTGGCTCTTGATGGAATGCAGATTGAAAGCGTGATTTTTTCCTACAGTTATCGCGGGGTTAAATAACCAGCGGAGTGGGGGAAGTTACTGTTCGGAAGTTCAAGAGTCGTTTCGTGGAATATTCCGAAGATGAGGGGTCATTTGGTGATCTGATTAGATTGCACCTTTGATTAATCATTTTTTCAGGGCTAATTAGCCCGAAAAAAGGGGTTTTTCGAATCTTTGGTCTAATTACATCATTTGTACCATCGCTTCGGTCTCCCCCGTAGCGTGTTATTGTTTAGCCTGTATGCCACGATTTTTGGACCCTTATCTCCAACTTTGTGGGATTTGGATTCAAGGCTCGGGGGCTGCGGGGTATGTGGCATCGACTACTTATTTTTCAAAGTTCTTTGAAGGGTAAGGAAGACTACAGACAAGTGGGACCCTCAGCCCGATCCTCCGATTCAACCTAAGGCTCGGGGGCTACTCCATATGGAGTGCGATTTTGCAATCGCACGCCATATTAGAAATAAAATTCGGGGCATGAGCACCTCCTAGCTTCGATGCAGCCAAGCAAGTACTCGAAGAAGGACTTCAAAACGAATCATCAGAAGAAGTCGAAGACAGCTTCGAAAGTACTCGATAAGCCTGCTGTACTTAGCTACGAAGAGCTCGGGGGCTTGTCAGACCCGGGGCCACCGGGCTGGGCATGTTATGTAGTCTAAGAGATTAAGCCCGTCTTATCTCTTATTCATTTTGTTTATCTCTTGTTTATCCCGTTTAAATAGGAGATAGGGCTAACCAACACGGAGAGGATCTATTCGAGATCAGTTCTGGTGTGATCCTTCGGTGGGGGTTGGTTAGCATCTCTGTAACTCTGGCCTCTCGGATATATAAGGGAGGTCAGAGACCCCCCTAAAAACAGAAGATCATTAGGTCATTCTACACCAAAAAGAATACAAATCACCATACAGGACGTAGGGTGTTACGCCCCGTGCGGCCCGAACCTGTCTAAAGTCTTGTGTTCTTTGCACCTTCGAGTTCCTGATCTCGGCGTTCCCTCACCCAAAACTTACCACCTTGCGTATATCCCTCGGTGGGCAGCCGGTTAAACACCGACACAAAGCCAGTGGTGGAGATGAACCAGGGATCCACGTCGGGGTAAAGTGTGCTTTTCCCCACGAAGATCATCAGGTCACACCGAGGGGTCCCTCTGAAGCTGTGCTCTCGGTAGGTGTATTCTGGTGGGTCTATGACTCCGACGCGTCCCAGGCTGAGTAGCAATAACTTCGGAAGGCCAGGCTCTGTGGGGCAGATCCCGTCACTCCATCCATTGTCAGCCATCTGGAATCAGGCAAGGGCCAAGGTAAGTGTCGTGTGGGAGGATAAGTTAAGTGAGGAAAATTTCAACGGAAAATGGCTTAGAAAAATGTCCTCGGTCCTAAGGGTCGCGTCCTACGGCCAACCTACGGCTCTGATACAACCTGAAGCGTCCCCTCATTCGAGGTGACTTAAATGTGATATAACAATCAGTCCCAGGAGGCTGATACACATTTATTACATCAGATGGTACATTACCGTACAAACCTCTGAGGAGGCGGGCACTCGATACAAACGATAACTAGTAATAAAATAGCTATGGTAATACACCAAAGCACGACCCACGTGGGATCCAGCTCAGGCTCAGAGTAACACGCTAGCAGGAGCATCTTGCGGAGGGCCAACACCACAGGCAAAGTTGGGCGCGGACACAACCCTTATTCGTCGTTTCCAATCACGTAGTCTGGATCTTCCTCTGAAAAACCACAAATATATATAGGGTGAGTACAAAGGTACTCAACAAGTCCAACCACACCCGCGGAAGGGGGGGGTGATAATAGAGATCATGCACGGTTATATCAAGGGTGGGGTTGGGGTTTATTTGCGATAAAGCAAGATTTTACGTATGCAAGGGTTTATTTATCAAAAGCACTTTCTCAAAACATTATTATAGTAATCGAATCATGAGTAGGGTTGATCCTCTACAAAGGATCCAAGTTTTAGTGACATTGGACTCGGCGTCCACAGTAGCTTACTGCGCAACTGCCGAGTACATTCAAAACAACTCACGCCACAAAACCAATCATCCCGAAACATCTATTGAAGTGACCATGCCGTAACGCGTCCAATACCGTGGACATGGCTATTCGAATAGGTTTTACACTCTGCAGAGGTTGTACACTTTACCCACAAGTAGGGTACCGCGCTACGAACACCTTAATGTCGCGGCGGATCCTAACAAAGCCATTACCCACCTTAGCTGAATCTAACTAGCCAACACGGAAGCTACCATGGGGTTAATGACCCATCAACAAAGTCATAACCGGAATATAACTCACACAGATCGTATTCCTTCTCCATAGTCTCCCGTTGCTCACCCGCTCTCCTTTTTGGCTAGTAGAACAACTAGTGGGGTTCATGCTAAGCCGTTGCCCACACAACGGTCGAGTGGTTGTACGATAATTGGGTTAGGCAAGATGACACCTCAGTTCATCCTTATATTGACCAGACGGACATCTCCCGTTCATGCTCAACCACAAAGGTACAAGCACACTAGTGGCATTTCACACAGAAAACGCCGTCCATCTCGTCAGATTATGTCTTGCTTTTATTTTCTCAAAACCCCATTTTATCCTTTAAAAACCCTTGTGCCTTTATTTTTGGTAAAGCGCTTGTGGTCATGGTTTGAAATATACAATTAAGGGGATGACAGGTAATAAGCATCTTTAGCGGTAGGTAACGTCTAGCGAAGCAAATCCTAGGTCATCAAGGAGTGGTCATATCAATCAAGGGGTGGCTATCCAACCATGTCTTGCAATAAAACGATGCATTTTATAAAACAGGCTAATAGGTTGTATTTATAAAACTGGGGTAAATATGCATCAAAGGACGGGATTGGACTTGCCATTCACAAAGCCTTCCGGGAAGTCCTGATCGAGGTACTGTCCTTCAGGTTCGGGCTCACGGCACTGGTTCTCGGACTCTTGCTCGCGGTACTGCTCGTCGACGGGTTCTCCCTCGGTCACCTCGTGATCTACGGCGCACACTAACAAACATTCCATAAGGAAAAAGAATTAAAGGTTTTATTTACAAGCCCGAATTAGGAATAACTTAAGAAACTGTGGTAGAAGGAAGATTTTCGGGAGATTTCTTGATGGCAGGGCCGACATTATGCTAGAAATGGCGTGGTAAAGTTTCGGGGCAAACGGAAGGTTTTTGGCGCATGAAATGATAGGCCGAACGGGGTTTTAGGGAAGGGATAAGGGTCCAAGGACCTATTCGTAATTACTGTTGGAAAGAGGAGGGCTTGATTAGGATTTCTGGAAATACCTAGAGTACCCTGGAAAGGGTCGGGGGTCTATCCGTAATTATTTTGTATAGGAGGGGGGTTCACTTCCTAAATAGAATGAGCAGGGGGTTTTATTTGGAAAAGGGATTAAAGGAAAGTGGGGCTCTTAAGGGGATAAGCAAAAGGGGCAGGGGGTTCAGGGCAAATGTGCCCTTCTTCCTCCTCCCGTTACCAGGAGCAGGGGAGGGGATAGGGGCCGGCGGCGCCACCAATCCCGGCGGCCCTAGGGCACGGCGGCGGCCGGGGGTAGGGGCTACACGGAGAGGGGAGCGAGGGGAACCCGTTCCACCACTCACCACGAGCCGGGGTGGCGCGAGGCGGGCTGCCCACGAGGGCCAGGGGCGGCGGGCGGAGGACCTAGCGGCGGCAGCAGTGTAGGGCCGGGGAAGGGGCTAGGGCTGCGGGGGAAGATTGTGGTGATGGCGGGGCGCGGCGTGGGGGTACTTATAGGCCGGCAAGGGGCGGGGAGGAGGATGGCGCGGTGGAGGCCGGCGAGCTCGGGGCGGCCAGTAATGGCGGTGGGGGCGGGATTGCTGCTGCGCAGGGCGGCCGGTGGCGCTGGTCGTCGCTGCGCAGGGCGGGTGGTGGCGTGTAGCGGGGAGGGGCGGCCTGGGGGCGTGCGGCGCAGGGGGAGGCAGCCCGAGGCGAGGCGACGCGCGGCGGCCGGCACTGCTCTGCCGCGGCACGCCGGGGCAAGCACGAGCGCCGAGGCGGCAAGGGGGGGTACGGCGCGCGCAGAGGAGGGCCGGGTTAGGCGGCTCCTGTGGAGTCGTCAAAGGGCGGGGGGGGGTGGTGGTGGTGGCCGGCGTTGAGCTCTGCTCGGTGCTGTGCTGCGTGTGCAGGGGAGGTGAGAGGAGCAGGAAACAGGAACAGAGAAAAGAGAAAGGAAAAGGGAATAGGGAAAAAGGAAAAAGGGGGGGGGCGTCGGCGGATTTTACGGCGGCGGTCGCGAGCGTGAGGCTGAGCACGCGGGGAGGGAAAATGCGTCGGCGGGATTCGCGGTAACGGTCGCGAGTGCGGGGTTGGGCACGTGGCACGTCGCGGGGGTCGAGGAAAAGAGAAAGGATGGCGGTCAATTTCGGATGTGGGACGGCGAAAGGTCGAGAGATGTTTTGGGCGATTAGGAGTTCGGACGGTAAGGGTTTAGGAACGATCCGAGCTTGACGAAAGAATATTTTCTAGCGAGCGGTTTGTGCTGTAATTTAGATAAGGTAAAAACGCGGGCGTTACAGCAGCCAGGCACGGCGAGCTCCCTTCATCCGTGCGGAGGTCGGGGCAGGAGCAACACAGCGCGGATTTGATGCGCAGCACAAGACTGGCGGCGATGGTAGGCCGGTCCTGATGGCGTCACAGCAGGAGGAGAGGACGCGCGGAGTTGCAGGACCCGTAGATCCGAGCGGAATTGAACCGGCGCGTTCGCGAGTGCGAGCGGAAGTGTTTTGCCAGTGGCCGACTCGGCTCGATTCCGCAGGCGAGTGCGCATGCAAGGCAACAGACCACGCGCGAGCAAGTTAAGAGCCAGTGGTGTGAGAGCAGAATGAGAACAGCACGCAGGAGATGCGACCAGGCGTGGCGATCCTGCAGGAGGCTACGCGGGTGTGCCGGCCGTGTTTCAGCAGCACACGTGCGTGAGCAAAGGAGACTCAGCCCGTGAGCAAGAGAACCTTGAGGTTCGCGGAGGAGTTGGCATAGCGACCCAATCCGGCTCTATCGTCTCGTCCCATAAGTCCACAACGTCCAGCAGCTTCTATTCCTCGTCAATCGCCCAAGCAAGACCATAACACCTTGAGGAAGCTCCTGGATTTCCCCCATCGAGCCTCTTCGATCCCTGTATGCCGGAACATCATCGCCATGGCAAAGCCAACCGCCATCACCATAGATAACCGTGAGGAATACCCCTCCGGCCATCCTCCACCCACTACAATTCCCTGGCAAGCTTCTTGGTCACCCACAGAACCTCGTCACCGTCGAGCTCTTCTCATCGCCAATCCTGTTCGCCACGGGAAATTCACTTTCCACCCGTTCTCCTCCACAACTAAGGTTAACCCAAGGTTTGCTCTGACCCACTGAATCTTCCTAATGCCGGTGACCCCTTTGCTGGAACATCGTCGATATCTTCCTATTCTCTGTTTTCCCCGACCAGGGACTTAATTGCTTCGATTTAGAAAATTCTAGGGTGTTCTCTGTAAAATTTCCAAAACCTTCTTTATTTCAAATTAGTGAACTTCTACATTCCATAGAATTTCGTAAGAAGTTCATAAAAATACAAAATCAGTTTTGTTTGAATTCTTCGGACAAAATCTACAAGTTTTATGTTGTGATCTTGAGTTGAAAGTCTTTGAAGTGTGGTCTAGGTTAAATATTAGGGAATGTGTGCTTTATTTGTACCTTATGTGATAAGCATGTGTTGTAGCTGAAAGGTAAATCATAGGATGTAGGTCTTAAGTAGAGATATGTGATATTTAGTTAATCCTTTCCCACGAAGTGCTCATATCCCTGTTATCAAGACATTGTCCTTGTCTTGATTGCCGTTTTCTTAAGGTCCTTTTCGTATAAAGATCCTTGTTAGTTCATGTGTATCTGCTGCTTAGCTAATACATCTCTAGCTATGCTTCAGCAACGGCTATCAGCTCGGCCGCTGAGCATCCGTTTCCTTCGAGTCTATGATATGTCTGGGTAACAGCTGTCAGCCGATGCATTTCTTTTGTTCTGTCCTACATCGGCTGCACATAGTCGATGTATCGGAGATGCACACACAATCTTAGGGTTCTTACTATCGGCCGATCCAAGCCGATTCTAGTTGTTTTCCATATCAGTCAAATATGACCGATCAATCCTTAGTTTTCCCATCCTTATCCACACACTTCTATTAGCCGATTTATTGGCTCAGAGATCGGCTATATATCTATCGGTCACATACCCTTAACCCCACTCCAATCAGCGGCACGTCTGTAGAACATATCCTCCTCAGCACAAGCTCATCTGCCACATACTCTTTAGTCTAATTCCGCACTTGTGTTCTCATCCACCTAGTCCGATAGTAGTGTTCTATTCCACCTAGTTTTTGTAACAAGTCTTGCTTAGGTAACCCCATCGGCTGTACGTCACTCAATTGTTGTGCTGACGTAATCAAGCCGATACAACCACACCTAGTTACCTAGGATAACACTTAAGCACATCTCAGTTAAGACACAGCTGCTTTAGGAATCATCCCTCTACTAAAGTAATCGATGCTTTCATCGATCAAATAGGAAACCGGTGTACTTATCAATCGGCTACCCAGACCAAAGTACACAACCCTAGATCAGTAAGCTAACACAGTAGACACGCCTCTGTTAGGCACGACCTTAGCACGTCAATCGGCTAAAGCTGATACATCCTTATCGGTTAAGGCCAAGACCAATACACCAACCAATTAGATAGACCAAAGACATGCTGATAATCCAATCGGCAAGATCCTTCCTCTTTCTGTACTTGAAGTACTATACCTTCAGTGTTCCTCTCCATATCAGCCGATTTAACTTCAGGTGAACCAAATCAGCTAATCCTTTCTACTCATATACAGAGATTACTCCTGCCAATTTCTCTTCCAAAATGAAATCAGCAGATTTCCTAATACTGTATAGATGGTTCCCTCTTTTGCCAATTCTATCAGCTAAAACCTTGTTGTTTTCCATCGGCTCTGTTGTAATCTTCAACAAGTAGCCGATTCTAATTAGTTGTCCCCCTAAAGCTCTGTCTAAGTTTAGTTCAGATCTTTCTGGTTGTTATGTGAGTAGTATGTTAAATGAGTGTTGGACTGCAACTTTATCATGAATTAAGATAATTTTATGTGCACATTTGAATGTAATGTTGCATTGCATGTAGATACGACTACTTCCGCAAACGGTACCTACGAGATCTCCCAGAAGTCTGCAGAGGATATTCCTGAAGACCAAATGAACGTCACCAAGGGATTATCTGAAGCCCCGAACCAAAGTTCGGAAGATAATAATACTAACATCCCTGACTTCAGTCCCACCAGTAAAGGCAAGCCCCGGACATAACCCACTATTTTATTTACACCGCAATCTATATCTATTTATATCTATCTATGCATTACGTTCATAGGAATTGTATGAGAAACCCTAGTTGCATTTCCCTAGGAACCAATGTATTGAATATTAGCACTTGAGTTCGAATAACCGCTATGCTAATAGGACCGGTAGAAGTCGGGTGATTTCCTGTCACTCGCGCGATATAGGAATTGATTGTTTACAATTCTGTCGTCACTATAAGGATGACGGACGGGGTTATGTGCAGTATCATGGAAGGGAATGATACACCGTCTGTGTTGACAGATTGGTTAAGGTTGCAGTGTGTGGTGATCGGGGTTAAGCGTTTGAAAGTACTAACCACATGCCGTGAGTTTTGGGTAAGCGGCAAGCCTAGTAACCAATCGGCCCGAGGAGTGGACATACCTCCCACCACTCGTATTTGCTTCTTCTGGTTACTTGACTCGACGTGTAGTGACCACACTACAGGCGTACATCCTGCACTTTGGAAGTGCGTATGGTCCTGCAGTTGCTTGTGGTGGACCTGTCCACGAGTCGGAATGAAAGGCAAACGGTTGCTTCAGAACGAACCTTTGGTGTTCCAAGCATGTGAGTTAGGTTTATCCTTGCAAGGTTGGAAATTCGATTCAGAATCGTCCGTTTCTCGCGGAGATTGAGACTGCTTGATCCCTTTGTCACACAGAGTAACAAGAGCAACTATATGATGAGTAATGCTGATGTTTGTTATAATAAGTTCTACCATGCTTGAATAGCTATAGTTGCTTACCTAGAATGGATAATCAACTAGAACCTGAAAGCTAAAAGTAGAAATTAAGGATCTACTCTTTGTTGCTGTTCAGCTGAAACTAAACCCAAAACCATTATAAGCCTTCATAAGTCTAGTTACATAGCTAAGTATACCATGAAACGGGTAAGCCTTGCTGCAGATTAGTATACTCAGTCTTGCTAGTTATATGTTTTTCAGGTAAAACCTTTGAAGATCCTACTCTTCCCCTGTCTTGGCCCTGTGCTTTCCTAGAGGGTTGGTCCGTGGAATGGGATCCATCCCCGACCAACACTGATGACCCTGAGTGATGTTGTGCCCGGGCTTAGCATGACATCCGTTGTAACGATGTGCTATAAATCATCGCATTTGTTTTCCGCTGCCAAAAACTATAACTTTAACAGTTTGTAATGTTTTCTCTAGATTTGAAACTTCGTACTACTTTTAGAAACTCTTGTAATGTAATTCCCTGTGATGTAAAATATGATGGTGATTGTATCTCTGGACTCACCTTCGTGTGAGGTAACCTTATTCGATCCTGTATCGGTGGTTTATCGGGACGCTACCCGATAGGCCAAGCGATTATACCGTTTGAAGTATGTTGGAGCCCTCTGGAGTGGACTCGCGTACTTGAGCCGGTATAATTCAGGTTGGTTCTGCCACAATAGTTACTCTTGTTACTCTATATGGCAAAAGTGTTAAGCAGTCTCAATCACCGCGAGAAACGGACGATTTGAATCGAATATCTTAACCTTGCAAGGCAAACCTAACACACACGCCTGGAGTACCGAAGGGTCACCCCAAGCAACTTTTCCCCTTTCTTTCCAGGTTGTGGATCAGGGTCACCCTCCCCAACTACAGAGCCACGCTCTGCCCTCGCATGTGTATACCCATCTGAACTTCGTTCAAGTAGGGTGAAAGTAAATTCCACTTGCCGGGCCAATTAGGTACTTAAGCTTATCGAGTACCATATTTTTTATATGTGGTTAGTACGTTCAAATGCTTAACCACCACTACCACACATTATGGCCTTAGCATTTTTCTCTACTCAGACAGGGCCTCAACCATGAGTATCGTACCACAGCCCCGCCCGTCGACCTTATAGTTGCAGCATGAGGTAAACATTCAACTCCTATAATTCTAGCGAGTGGCAGGAAACCACTCGATTTTTACCGTATCTATTAGCAGAGCAACTACTCGAACTTCCAGTTCTAGTATTCAATACATAGGTGCCTAGGATCATGTAGCTAGGGTTCCAATCAACTCCTATAAACTTAAATGCACAGGTAAAAAGGAGCAGAAGTTGCATAAATTGAACACTGGGATCATGCACCAAGGCTTGCCTTCTTGAACAAAACTAGTCGGAAGTTCTTCCAAACGTTGGTTCCGGTCTTCAGTGACTTCTGTTAGATTAAATTGAGCTTCACGCTGCTCACTCTCAAACTTGAGCACCAGATTGTAGGTTCCGTCGGTGAGAGCAGTCGATTCTATATGAATGCACACGTATAAGTGGTTTTAACTGTACAAGATAAAAATTATTGCACTATAAAGCAGTCATTCAACAAAACTCAAGTTAAGTAGTTGAGTACTTTATTTTCTTGTCCTTGGGTAGTCATTTATCGAGTACTTATCTCGAACTAACTTCATTAAGTGAGTGAGTGGTTTTGCTATGTGGTACGACCGTTTTTAATAGTAAGCATGAGTTAACCAAAACTACTCATAGAGGTAGTTTCTGGGGTTGAGATTTTTATGCAGAGCATGTTACTTAAGTACAAACTCAGTGTAAAATTTTGAGCCATATTTATTTGGCAGGTTAATCATGAAAAATATATTAAATGGCTACCGCTAGGATTAAGATCTATTTGTACAGAACAACCCATGCAAGAACTGATGCTCAAGTTTTTACTGAACAAACTTACTTGCATGAGTAGGCTACTATAAATTTTGCAGATTTTTGCTATGCAAGAATCAAAGGCTAACATTTTAGTGTAAAAGGATCTAGCCTATAACAAAAGTACTCGAAACATCTAGTTGTGATTAGATTCAGAGTATGAAATTTTTATGAAAGACTATACTCTCAGCACAGAAGCTACCATCCAAAACTCAGGAGCCGTTCTTTCCTAAAACTCTTGGAACAACTAAAAGATAATTAAGCTTGTTTTAAATCTACAGCTAAAAAATTATGTGGAAACAGTCCAAGATCCTTTTACAAAGTTGTAGATAAGACTTAAGGAGTCTAGAACATCTTAGTTTGTATTTTTAGTATCTTTCTATAAGTTGATTTGCATTTTCAAAGTTAATAGATTGGTTTTCAAAGTTCTAGTTTTAGGTTTACAAATAAGTCCCTAAGATTTTACAGAAATCTTCTCGGAAAGATTGAAATCGAAATAAAAGGGTCCTTTGCACAGGGGAACGATTACTGCCGGCCAAATTCCGGCGACTAGGGTTGCCGGCGGTGAGGGACGAAGGTGGGAGAGGCAAGAGGGGAATAAACCGCACCTGTTTGAGGCCTTGGGTGGGGAAGTGCTGGACCGAGGCGGCTTGCCCGCGGTGGCACAAAGCCGGCGGCTAGTGCGGGTGGTGGTGTTGGCGCTCCGGTGAGGAAGAGGGCGCGGGGATCGGCTGTGCAGCTTCTGGGTGAGGTGGGGAAGGTGGTGGAAGGGTTGATTTGGGCAATGTGGGGGGATGGAGTGGTGCGTCCATGCGCGAGTGACTGCTCGCCGGAGTTGGTGTTGGGGCGGCGAGCTCAGAGGCCTTGGGTGGGGCTTTTATAGGCACGAGAGGGAGGATGATGGCCTGGGCACGAGCCGCTGGGGAAGGCCCGACCAGGGAGCAAAATCAAGGGCGCAGCTACCTAGTTGGCGCTAGCGAGGCTCGCCGTGGCGCCAGCAGCGCTCGCGGTAGAAGAAAACTGCCGCGTGGAGGCCTCCTGTGGGGAGAGCGAGATTTTGTGGGCCAGTGGGATATCTTCAGGTGCTGGCAGGCCCACTTGGCCGGACGGCCTCAGCTGCGTAGGGGTGCACCGGCTAGCTGGCCTGCCGACGATGGGACAAGGCAGTGGGAGGAGAGAGGAGGGAGAAGATGATGGGACTTATGTGCAGGAAGCGAAAACAGCGGGGACCTGGATGAAAAAAGAGCTAAAACTCATTCTTGCCAAGGTCAAATCAAAAAAATTTGAATACCATTTTTGTTCAACTTTTCAAGATATACATTTTCTCTTTTATGACTATGTTCATTTGAGCAATGTATAAAAAGTTATTTTGAATTTCTAAATATTAGTATTTAAATGATATGTCATTTCATGTGAATTTTTGTACTTTTAGCCCTTGAGTTCAACTAGACTTTTATTTCCCTGGTTATGACAGATGTGCCATTAAAATTGTATAGTCATTTGTGATCAACTTTGAAAGTTATAAGGGTTTGTTTGCAAAGGTTCATATGTATAAGCATATATACAAATACACGTATTCATTTGTTGGAAAGGTAGATTTTAATGGGTTGTTTTATACTTTTCTTGCTCTTTTTATGCCTGATTTCATGTTATGGATCTTTATTTTAGTCTTTTAGACACCTAGGGTGGCACAGTCACCTTCAGTTTATTATATCCTTTGTTTTGCACATCAACTCCAACTGGTCCTAGTTGTCGTTGCCAAGGGCAATACTGATTGCAAAGGATTTTTTTGATCAAGTATCTCTCTTGTTGAATATTGTTGGAGTTTCTTGTAAGCATCATTATATGCTTCAAAATGCTAGACTTGAGCAAATTGCGAAAGTAGTTGATTGTGGTGAACTTGAAACTGGGAGAGGATTAAATCAAGAGATGGGGTTGCCTAGGCCTGGTGAGACTAGGTGGGGCTCTCAGTATAAAACTGCATGCAACATCATTGCGCTATATCCTTAAATACATGATGTACTCATAACTCTTGGAGATGATACTTCATATAGGGCTGATTGGACAAAGATACATTTTATGGTTGGAACATTTGAGTCCGTTGAGTTTGTTTTCATTGCACAATCAATGTTTGTTATTCTCGGATACACAAATGAGTTATCAGAATGCTTGCAAAGAAGGGAGCAGGATATTCTTAATGCAATCTCTCTTGTGAATGTGGCAAAGAGTAGAATGCAACAATTGAGGTCTGATGGTTGGAATAAATTTCTTGAAAGGGTCACATTATTTTGCAATAAATATGGTGTCCAAGTTCCTTCTATGGAGGATAGTTATGTGCCTTATGGAAAATCAGCACGCTATGCCCGGAACCAAACAAATGATGACCACTTCAGAAGAGAAATATATATTCGTATCATTGATGAAATTAGTCAAGAACTTCATTATCGGTTTGATGAGATAAATATGGAGTTGCTTTCTTGTATGTCCTTTAATTCTTCCGATTCGTTTGCTTCTTTTGATGCACAGAAGCTACGTCGACTAGCTGAGTTCTACCCTAATGACATCAGAGGCACCGATTTGCTAAAACTTGAATTGCAACTTGACAATTATATCGATGACGTGAGACGAGATGATAGCTTCAAAGGCCTTGAGAGTCTTGTTGACCTCACAGTTAAGCTTGTTCAAACAAAGAGGCATAAAGTGTATGATATGGTCTACTTGCTTCTCAAATTGGTATTGCTTCAAGCGGTGGTGATGGCAAGTGTTGAAAAGGTATTTTCTGCAATAGCTTTAATCAAAACTAAGTTAAGAAATAAGTTAGGTGATAGTCTTTTGGATGACTGTCTAGTCACATTTATTGAACGGGATATTTTCTTGGAAGTGGATGAAGATGACATAATCAAGACTTTCATGTCCTTTAGAAAGCACAAACCGGACAAGAAGAAGAGCAATCATTCTTAAATTATTATAGATGTGTAAGCTTCTCTTTTGCATATTTTGAACTATTTATAATTAATTTATAGAACTTTCATACTTGTTTGTTAAATTTATGACTTGATTTCTTAGTTTTATTGTTGTGCACCGAATTCATCGGCAATTTTTTGAATTACTAACAAAATTATCATATATATATATATTATACCAAATTATATATAAAAATTGTTGTGGCAAACCCAATAATAAAATCCTAGGTACACCACTTGATGGCCTAGACTTTGTGGCAAGTCAAGAGGTATTCTGGAAGAGATTTGTTGATTGGGAAGCATAGTGTTTGTGAGTGCTTCAACAACGTGGACTAGAAGTGGCTAGAAGTGGCTTAGTACCTACCGATACCACGGGATAAATTATTATGCCGAGAATTTTCTTTCCCTCATTCTTTTCTTTACGTTTCCGCATTACTCTCATAACTTGTATGCCTTAATTTTCTTAGTGAAATATCTTGCTAGAATTGGCTATAGGTTGCAAAACTTGTTTTGAGATGAGGGTTTCACATTATAGAACCTTAGTTGCAAATTTAGATAGCATGTTTTAGTTTATGTTTTGTGCAAACTAGATAGAGACTATAGATTAAAATTTTAAGTTGTCTAATTCATCCCACCCTCTTTTTAACTACGAACACCGATTTCTGACGAGCACCGATATCTTCCGTACATGTATCTGGTTTTTGCAAATTTCCAAAAGAAAGGCGCATAGCAAACAACCGAACAAACCCAAAAGACAAGTGGCCGCAGAGAGGCGGAAGTCAAGCCCATGAAGGCCAAGTAGCCCATGATGCTCACGAAGCTTAGTTCAGAAAGTTCAAAAAATTTTATTTCCAATAAATCGAATTGTTTCTGGTGACATTCTGTGCTTATTTGTAGCAAGTGAACGCTGTGGAACATTGGGCCCGAATAAGTTGGGCTTTAATTTGCACTGAACATGTTTTTGATGACTTTTTGCATATGGCTTATTGTGATTGCTGAAAATGAACGCGGTGGGACATTGGGCCCTAATAAGTTGGGCGCAGAGCATGATAGCAACAGAGCTAACGACAAGCACCTGTACCGCTATGGCCAGCAATTCCGTGATTTCAATCATGTCAGGATCCTGCCATTTCTGGCTGCTCTTAAGCTATAGCCTACAGTAAGACGTATGAATGTGTTGACAGTATTGTCAGGGAGCGAACCTACTCTGTGGGAAACTAAATTAAGTTGAGAACGACCTTACAAAAACTGGGAATGAACAGAAACTTTGACAGAAATTGTGGGCAAGTTGGAAGGGCTCTTAGCATTTTTACGAATTTTGGATTGTTCTCAACTGTGCCTGTTGATGGAGGTGGATAGATAGGGGTAGCTCTCTTGTGGGTTATAAGATCTGCAATTCACTACCGGAAACGCGGTCTTTGCCGAGTGTCCGAGGCTTTGCCGAGTGCTAAATATCGGACACTCGGCAAAGAGACTCTTTGCCGAGTGCTACACTCGGCAAAGAAAAACACAAGGTGAACGCATCCTTTGCCGAGCGCCAGGCCCTCGGCAAAGAAAAACACTCGACAAAGAATACTTTGCCGAGTGTCGGGCGCTCGGCAAAGGACGACACTCAGCAAACAAGCGCCACGCAATTAACGGCGTCATTCTTTGCCGAGTGCCACGTCACAGGCACTCGGCAAAGAGACGTTTTGCCGAGTGCCTGGCCAAGACACTCGGCAAAATGTACATATTTTTTTTCTCCATTCTGTCCTAATTTTTTTATATTGTCATCCTACAATCTCCTCAATAACATATGTAATCTAGGTTCATTTCTCAAACTGTCTGCTATATCTCGTTAATTTATTTTATTTTATTGAATTTCTTGAATAATTCAAATTTGAACTGCGTGGTCATTCGAATAGTGGAAAAAATGAATGAAAAATTGTTATTTATGTTAATGAGCATGCTTTTATGCCTTATCGAAAAAAGGATCAGAAATTTTTGAACTACTATTCACGAAATATGGCGACTAAATTGTGTTCGAGTCATATTTAAATTGTATAAAAGGCAAATTTGGTCGGAAAATTATGAAACTTGTCGAGATGTCATGTTATCATGTGAGGATATTGTGATAAAATTTTTATAAGATTTTATAAAAGTTTGCAATGTACAATGCTTAACACCTAATCGGTCTGTATATAAAATCATACACCTCTTTGGAAAACTTTTAATTTGTAAGCATCGTATGTTTTTACTTTAACAAAACCTCGTCAGATTTTTATCATAGGTTTCCCATGTGATATCATTACATCTCGACAAGTTTCATAATTTTTGGACCATATTTGCATTTTATACATTTTAAAAATAACTGAACAATAAGTTCGTCGTCATGTTTCGTGGACAACAAATTTGAAATTTCTAATTTTTTTCTCGATAATGTCTCAACGCATGCTTCAATAACGTGAATATCATTTTTTGATTCATTATTTTCCATTATTCGTGTGACTTGTAGTTCAAATTTTAATAATTACAAGAAATTCAATAACATGAAATAAATTGACGAAATATAGCAAACACTTCGATTAATGGGCACAAATTGCACATACTGTTGCATGTAATGTAAGTACCAGAGCAAAAAAGTTTGGTGGCAAATAGGTGTAAAAAATTAAAATTATTTGCCTAGTGCCTGCTCGGGGCGCTCGGCAAAGCCGCCTCTTTGCCGAGTGCCTCCGATAGGCTTTGCCGAGTGCCGCAGATCGGAGGCACTCGGCAAAGAGGGAATATATACCACGCGCACCGCGCCCCCGCCCAAACACCCACACGCGCTCTTCAATTTCGCCCCCGCCCGCGCGCCCCCGCCCCCGGCCCCGCCTCGCCGCCGCCGCGCCCCCACCGCGCCCCCGGCCCCCCGCCGCGCCCCGGCCCGAGCCGCCGCCTCGCCCCCGGCGGCCGCCACGCCCCCGGCCCGCGCCGCCGCCACCCCCCCCCCCCCCCCCGGACCGCGCCCCCGGCCGGGCCCCCCGCCGCGCCCCGGCCCGCGCCCCTGCCGTGCCCCCGGCCGCGCCTCGGCCCCCGCCGGCTCCCGGCCGCCGCAGGTATATACTATATACTTGTGCGTGTAACCGTCTATGCGTGTTGCCGGGGAGACAGCTGATTTAGTAAGCAAGGGCTTCCATTAATCGATTGATGAACTGAACATACACATAATTAAGCATGCAGGAAGGGTTGATGTGTGCAAGCTGGTTAAGATGGACTATATATACATAATTAAGGTTCTAATCCTCAGCTGGGGGTAGCCCGTGGCCTAGCTAGCTTCATTGTATGTGTAGACTCGATCATCCATCTCTGGTATATGGTGATGAACACGGTGAAATATACAGGTTGTCAATGTTAATAACTTGAGGTAACAATCCTGCATCATATCCATGCATATGCATGCAAGTGCTGATGAAGATATACAGCTGTGAATAATAGAGATCTATATACATACTCTTTATTTTCCTTACGTTGATGGAAGGAACAAAATGCCAAAGTAAGAAATGCTAGTCCTAACTGTCATATTGGCATCTTAGATAATTAGATGAACCAAGTCCATCTACGAGTTTTGTGCAAATGTGCAGTTTGAGCTTAAAAATTTAGTAAAGTGGAGAGGGACACCTAGGTATTTTATATGGAAGGACCCAATGTTGCAGGAAAGCAACCTTGCAAGATTATTACTGTCTTCTTCTGTCATGCCTAGGGTGAAGAGATCACTCTTATCAGCACTTGTTTCTTATGGTATTCACGAAACACCATCTATATCCTGCATATCCACAAAATAGCACGGCATGCACCCAAGCAATTCACCAAACACCACCAATCCTTATTTCCCCCTTGTTTTAGTATGTGCAGTGCTGTTTTACGAATCCATGTTATGAAACCAGTGTTGTTTGGTGAAATTCTGAATTTGAAATTGAGGCTTCCATTGCAGGTACTGCCCTCGGCCGTGCCCCCGCCGCGCCCCGGCCGCCGCAGGTACTGCATCCGTTCATGTTCCACCAGCTGATGCACGTTTCTTTAAAAAAAATACACCATGTATCTTTAGGAGTTGTTATAGATCATTCTGCTGTATTGATATAACATGCCATATTCCTCGCTCCCGTGCATATACGTAGGGAAATTGATATTACTCTGTCTCCGGTGTATATGTTAGAGGATGGAAGACCGTGCGTGGATGTACACTAGCCGCCCAAGTCAGGTTGGGATGACTAGTGAGTGGATCAGGAAGACCGATGCTTTCTTGGAAATGGTGTTTGGCGAAGCTGCTAAAAGATCGAATATGATTCTCTGCCCATGCAGCAAGTGTGCAAACAGGAAAAGACAAAATAAGAAGAACATGGGGGAACATCTTTGCAAGAATGGATTTACGGCAGACTATACCCGGTGGATCTATCACGGTGAAGCCAATCTAATGAGAGAGGATGTGGTAAGACCACCTGATCCGTACTCTACTCCTGTAAGTATATAAAATATAAAATATAGATTGTTTTAGCAAATTTAAATATATAGTCTTTGCTATACATCTAGATAAACATTGTTAGTATATAAAAATAGCTTTTCCTTAGTCAGTTGCAGACAAACTTTAGCTTCTTTTCTTTTAAAAGCCTTGTGATTGTCCTTTTATGAAATGGTAGGGCTCCTTTTTAAAAGATTAGAGGGCACCTTTTTGTCCATTTATGTTTTAATTCTGATATATAATTTGTCCATTTAGAGGGCACTCTACAAAATGCTGAGTTGGGGACAAAATTATCAACAGATTTCAAGTATCAAAGTTTAATAATGCTTATAAAGTAGCACTATTTGAGACAAGAAATTACAATCCTTTACTTGGACAACACATCCTCCTAATTGTTCCACCAAAACCAATACGAGCACTTCCTGCATGCTACTGAACTTGTCTGCATTGGTCATGATTCATGAGATGCTCTGACTGACAGGATTTTTGACGTGTTAAGGTCTAAACCGAGTTCATTCTTATATCTTAATAATCAAAAGCGACTGCAATGCAAAGTTGGCAACTCTAAGTTGATCTGCTAGCAGAATTACATTTGCATCAGGCTTTGCAATGTCTGAATTTGTAAATATTCAGACTATGCCTTTGATGAAACATATTAGCAATTAACAAAGTGCAGGAGCTCACATACCAATTCACTAATACTAAGCGAAAATCCCTCTCAATTGGCACTGTGCCTAGGCAGCAAGCATTTCTCGTACCAATATGTTTAACAGAAGTTTAAAGAATTAGCTTTAAGTGGGATTTGTTAACCACATATCAGAATATGTACGATCGTCATTTATCTTGTCTCACATGCAATCTCTTCTTCTCTGTGTAGAGACAATCGGCGGCGTCAAATGATCCGCATGCACCGCCATCTCCAAATCAGGCAACTCCAAATCAGCCATCTCGAAATCTTCATTTGTGACATTTGAGCTTGTGTGGTGAGCTTGTGTGGTGAACATGTGTGGTGAACTTGTGTGGTGAACTTTAAATGAACCTTTATCATTGTTAACACTTATGTGGTGAACTTGTGTATGTGATATTATTTGTGTGTTGACGAGACTTTGTTAAATTTGGTTGTGACGATAAGACTTGCGTCAATTTGGTTGTGTATGTGAAATTTCAAATAATATGCCTGTGTGAATACATAATATGCCTGTGTGAATATGTGCTTATGTAAAATGCCACGGAAAAAACAAATTAAAATCTTTAAAAAAACTCTTTGCCGAGTGTATAAAAAAAATACTCGGCAAAGTGACCTGAACTTTGCCGAGTGCCACGTAACAGACACTCGGCAAAGTGACCTAAACTTTGCCGAGCGCCCTCTGTTAGACGCTCGGCAAAGTCTGCCCTTTGCCGAGTGCCAGGTTACAGGCACTCGGCAAAGAGCCAGCCTTTGCCGAGCGCCAAACTGAGGACACTCGGCAAAGAGCCAGCCTTTGCCGAGCGCCAAACTGAGGGCGCTCGGCAAAGACTAGGCCCTTTGCCGAGCGCCAGACCGAGGGCGCTCGGTAAAGAGCCGTCACGGTCCCAAACGCCGTCACGGCGACTTTTCTTTGCCGAGTGCCTGATCTGACACTCGGCAAAGCCTTTGCCTAGTGCCCGACAAAAGGCACTCGGCAAAGACGTCTTTGCCGGAATAATCACTGCTGAGTGCCCTTTGCCGGGTGTTACACTCGGCAAAGTCTTTGCCGAGTGTTTTCAGAGCTTTGCCGAGTGACACTCGGCAAAGGTCCTGAATCCGGTAGTGATTGTATGTTGATAACTAGCTATCGAAGTATTTTCTTAATCGATTCAATTAACATTGGCTATCTCGTTCCTCGAAAACTTCGGCTAATCAAAAGATGCTGAGATTACTAGTAAAAGTAATAGAAGATTTTGGATAAAACTCCGGTAACAACTAACCGGAGCGAATATTACAATACTTCAGACTTTGTTCCCTCAACAAAATTTAGGAACATCTATTCATCGCTCTCTACGATTGAAACTCATCCAATCGCAGAGCCGATCGCCCCCGCCTCCTCCGGCTCTGGCGGCGCCTCGGCTGCCTCCCTCCATCACCTTCTTCTTACCCCCGCCACCGGCCACCGCCCACCGGAGGCCCTACCCTTCTCGGCCGGCGGTGCTCCCGCGCCGCCTCGCCCTCTACTGGCCGAACCGTTGCCGTCCTCCGCTGCCCCCGGCCACCTCCTCTTCTATAACCCCAAACCCTAAGCCTCGGACCCCGGTAACCCCAAACCCTATGCTCCGTCGCCTCCACCTCCTCCCCCGGCCGGCGGCGGTGCCGATCCCCGCACCTCCCACCCCCCGGCCACCCCGCCTCCCCTAACCCGCTGGCCATCACCATCGCGAGATCGAGAGGAAGAAGAAGAACAGTGCGGCGCGGGCTCTTCTGCGATGTCCCGGCCTCCACTCGCATATGCGACAAATAGATTTCCCCACAAAATCTCAGGGGACGGTACTGTCTTAGATATTGCCTTTGCTTACATTCCACTTACAGTGCTTCGTCCTCCACCATACACCGAACTAAATTATCTAATTATGAGACAAATAAATAAAGAACATTTGTTAAGATATGAATAACATTTACAGAACCCCAACTGGCTCATCCTAAATGCCATGAGGGGACCAATTGGGCAAGGTGACAAAGAGAATGGATCTCCATACGTAGAGTCGTATCGGATGCAAATGACTAAAACATTTAATTTGGTCACAAAAGTTTGAGATGTGAGATAATTAAATTTTAAAGCTAGAGGAGCGAAAGTGACTTGTGGATGTCTGCATGCGAATTTGAAACAAATTCTTTGACAGAAAAGTACGAGTAACTATAAACTAATTAGTTATTGCTAGTTTAGTCGCCCTGGAATGGATCGCCAGGCGGAGGAGGCTTCGGCGAAGCTCAGTTTGACGTCGACTTATTTGGAACAGAAGCTGTGCAGACACATCAGCTACGATGGTGATGGCTCCAGCTGCGTCCTGCGTTGCATCCATGGAGTGTTACAATATTAAGGACACCATGACCGACCAGCTATTGCACAGCTAAATTAGATGCTAGTGATGACTGTAATTTTGGAGTTTAACCATATACCAGCCAATGTATGGTGCTTGGTCAAATTTGTTTGTTATAGGATGAAAGTATGTAATAATTAAGGCGCATAATAGCATGTTTTTGAGTTCACTATGAAAAAATCAACAAAAAAGACACATAAATTAGAGACGTGAAAACTCACAAAATGCGTCATATAAAATTAGTGACGGGTATAGCCAAAACGCGTCACTAATATCTTTGCTCAGTTAGATATACCCCTAGAATGAATATATTAGAGACACACCTCAACAAAACGCGTCACTGCTAAGTTATCAGTGACGGCTCAAGTTAAACCACGTCTCTAATGTTGAAAGTCAGCAGTGACCCATGAACCGCGTCTGAGATAACTCCAGCCGAACCTGAGCATTTCACCCAACGAAGCGAATATGGTTCGCATCCGTCACTCTGCCTCTCCCAACCCTATCCTCTTCTCTCCCAACCCGACCTCCTCCCCCACGCGGCGCCACTACCCCTTCCAACATCGTCACCTCCTCCTGGCCTCATCCTTCAGACCTCCACGAGGCAGATCCATGGAGTCTGAACCCAACGAAGGTGCAGGCATGGGAGACTCCTTTCTGCTTCGCCCCTTCCTCAACGGGCCTAGTAGCTCCGCACGGTGGGGGTGATGAGAACGGGGAGCCACGCCTCTGACCGCCGGCAGCACCTCACCGGCTTCTCCGGGCTCCGACCTTCCACCGGCAAATTCCGGCCAGCGGCTGCTAGGGCCAGCAATGCGGCAGCAGCGGGTGCGTAAGAGTGGGCCTAGGCTGCCGGCGTGGCGGCACCACGGCAGCGGCCCGTGGCGACGGAGCAGATCCATATCGTCGTTCAGGTGGGGTCGCTCTCCCCGGATCTCTGTCGTGCTGCACTAGGCTTTCTCCTCCTCTGCGCCGTCGGGAAGGGCTCCGCGCCGCTTGGAGGGCCTCCTCCACTCGCCGCCAACAAGGGATCTGCGCTGTCGAGGAGGGCTTCAGGAAGGGCTTCCTCCGCGGGCGTTGTCCATGTGCGTCTGTCCGACTCCATCACCAAGCCGCTTGCGTGCATCACGCCATCACCTAAATCTGCTGGTAAGCAAACTGACCAAGTCTCCCATTCCCCACATCGTGAAGTGTTTGGTAGAATGTCGATAGGGTGAATTTGTATGAAAATAAAATATGTGGTGTCTCTCTTATTCTGCCTAGTTAACTAGTGTGGAACGTGAGGCATGTGATCCTGCAGGTTTCTTCCTTGTCTTGCATGCTAACGGTGACTACAAGGTGATTGATATCGCCTTAGCTAGCAACTAGCAGGCTGGTGTTTCTCATGTTCACTTGTTAGCAGGAGGTTTAGTCACTATGCAGGGTAATCTACATGGCAAATGTCGTTAAGTTGCTGGGACACACAATTATAAATAGCCAGCTCCTAACAGCTCTTGTTGTTACTGTTAAGTCAAATTGGTTAGTGAGAATAGCTGCCAGTTAGTGATTCTTATTACGTATCACCAGTTAGTCATGAAGAAACTGAAATTATGTGATGGCACCTGTCCATTATTAATTTTTTTGGCACTCTTGTTGATCTGAAATAATACATGTGGCTCGGGTTATTTAGACTCTGCTGTCTGTCTCCCAGCATCAACACCTTGTACCAGTCATTCTTTGGGACTCATCTCCCTGCAGTGATAGATGGATCCTACACTGCCGTCGTGCCAACCATTTCCCCAATCCTGAAGTATCAGCACACTCAAAATAGGTGCGCTCGGCTACTTTCCTCTGATGATAATGGATCGATGAATGGATTACTGAGCTAGCAAATCAGTTTTGACCGAAACAGGGCGAGAAAAAGACTGGTGTGTGTTGGCAATGGTTATCTGGCTGTTTAATTTTTGCTAGGCATTTTCTGTCTTGTGCTACTAAATCAGATTATACATTGCAGTTCCTGGTATGCTACACCATAACCTTAACGCTTTCCCTTCAAGTTTAACTTTTCCAAAGGCATTTGAATTTTTGAATCACGCGGGATATATTGACTGGGACTCTGCACTAGCTCGCTGGGTTGCTTTTTTCTTTTGCAAGTTTTAAATTTTTGTTCATGATTCTGATGTTTGCAGCATAAAGCCCTTGATAGGGTGCTCGAAGAGGTGAAAGGTTGGAGTGCCTAGTGGAGTGTGAATCTAAGTGCTGCTTCACAGGTAGGGGAATTTTTGCTATTTCAGCTACTTGCCATGTTTGCTCTGAACTTTCCATTATCCATTGTTTCAGCTAGTCATAAGTCATAACTCTGCTTGAGAGTGTGGAGTTCCTGAAAATCTGTGTAGGATTAAAGAGTCATGAGCTACTTGCAAATCACATATCCTAGTGCAGGAAATAGAAGGTAACTACTTGCAGCTCAATCATCCACAAAATTGTTTTCTTTAGGGCTAGCAGTTCAACAGTCACTGAAGCACATGTGAAGCTCTTCTATAGTCATTCAAGCACAAGTCCCTGGAAATAAGGCTGCATATTAGATAATAGTGGCTTTAGAGATAATAGTTGATATGAATAACTTCAATTGATTCACCTGTGTATGTGTAATGTAATCAAATGCATTAAACATGTGTATTTGTGATTGATATAAGATCTATTTCATGTCCTCTTTTTTTTGTTTTTTTCAATTCATTATTACAGATGCATTTTAGCAATCCGCATTTCGATGAGGCCTTATCACATACGTGTTTTAGCAATCCGCATCTCTGATGAGGCCTCATCATAGACGTGTTTTTCTTCGTCTATGATGTGTTCACATCATAGATGCAATATAAGTTACAGTCCCCCTTGCTGCTACAGCAGGGGGACACTATTCCACCTGCCCCTCCTCGCGAAGGGATGGGGAAAGACATCATCATGATATAGTGAACACGCCTCCATCACGACGGAGTGACAGGGTGTAGCGCCGGGGATGGCGTGACAGCCATACTGTACTTATCGGCGCACGCCTGCCCCCCAATCGAGAGAGCACGACGTACAGGGACATAACAGATGGCCACTCCGTGACACAGAACTTGGGCGGTGGCCGCACAAGGACTCCAACTGACAGAGTTGGCGGTCCCGACTGACCGAGCTGATGACCCCGACCAGCAGGGCAAGGAAACTCTCTCTCTCTCTCTCTCTCTCTACCAGCCTCCTATAAGGAGGGCCCCCCTTGAACTATAAAAGGAAGGGTCATCCATTTAGGAAAAGGGCATCGCTCCACCGTTAGACTCATAGTCCATCCTCACTCGAAAGCTTGTAATTCCCTCAAACTCTCACGAGCACCTGAGCTCAAGCAATACATCTGACTGACCCCGACTGGACATAGGGCACGATTCTCTGAACCAATATAAATTTTGTGTCATCGTGTGCTAGGCCATCTCCGATCATAACGCGCAACATACACTTCGAGTAGATTTAGCTGCCGGCCATTTCCGGAACCGACAGTTTGGCACCATCCGTGGGGAGGACATCTTGCGTTCACCATCCCGACGATCGGATGGCCTTCGTCTCTCATACCTCCAGCTTTACAAGCCTAGGCAATACGATTCACTTCGGCTGGTTGGAGATTCCCATGGCCCCGCGTGCTGGGCTGTGGGCACGTCCCATCTTCACGCCCTTCCAGGCCTTCCATTTTGGAAGCTGTCACACCCTAAAATATTTAATTTTAGGATGTAAATATCTTTTAGGATGTGTGCATCTATCAATAGGATTTTTCAAGAATTTTAAAGATTTTTCTGGCCATTAGTCTATTTATCCTAGAGCTAGATCCAATTTTTTACTTGGAAAGCTCTAAATTCTTTTTCATGAGTCCCAAATATTTTATTTGGAATCCTCGTGTCCCAAATTACCTCCCGAGTTTCCTCGAAAATTTTTGGGATTCTTCCGGATATAGTTTTCGTTGGTTAAAATATTTATCTAGACTTCTATAGATTTATTTTAAGCTTAAAAATATGTTCTGGAAAATATTTCTATTTTGATTCTCATCATAGTCGGACCGAGCTGTATCTTTGTTGTATATCCTTTTAACCTTATCCTCTCCGAATCCTTAAGATGTCCCATCAAGCTCCCGATCCTCTAACCGTTCTCCCCGATCAGGTCATGCTTGAAAACGACGCCGCGTGGCTCGTCTTCAGTGTTTTTCCGATGATGTTCGATCACCATCAGCTCCAATGACTCAGCCTGATCCTTTCCTTCTCTTTTCGCGCTCCCGAATAAATCGTTCATGTTCAACCAACTCTGTCAGCTCGTTTTCATGTTCGGCCCTCACCCGATCCTGTTTCGGCCCATAACCGAACTCGCTCGGCCATTCTCGTTTCCTCTTTCCGTTACCTCTTCTATCCTCTCTTTGCTCGTTAAATTGTGGGACCCGCTGGTCAGCCCAATCTCGTCTCACGTGGGCAATCCAGACTCAAGAATGAGTCCTAGCCTGATGCGTCGCCGCATTCTTGTCCTCGTCCGAGTTTGAGCCCATCACGATATCTCCAGGCCTATTTAAACATGCGCCGCACCTTCTGTGCCCTACAACCACGCTTTCCTCCTCGTTTGGCCGACCCTAGCTTTCCCCTGCGTCACCTCCTACGTCACGCCCCTGCTGCCTGTTCCTGTGCAGCATGCACAACCAGGAGCGCCAGAAAATCCCAACGCCGCCCCTTCTCCTGTGCAACACCGCCGCCCCAGAACGTAGTCGCTCCCTGCGCGCCTTGCACTACTGCGTCGCGCAGCCGGCCACCATGGGACGCTCCCTTCCCCCTGCCCATGCGCGTCATGAGCAGAGCCATCGCCCTGCGCCCCCCGCCGCCGCCGTCCCTTGTTGCCGCGCCACCGGGATGCCGTCCTCCTGCATCCCGTGCGTCATCCCTGCCTAAGCGCCGCCATGCCCCTGCTGCATCGCAGCCGCAGCGCCGCCGCCCTTGTGCGCGTTTCCCCCTCTGCCTGGACTTCATTGGCGATCATCTCAGCACACTTCGCCTCCGCGAGGAGGCCACTCCACTAGCGTCGCTCATGTGTCACATCGAGCTCATGCTCGGTGCCAACCACCCAGCGAGTGATATGGACTTTCTCCTATTCTCGCTGCACAACATCTTCCACCAGCTCTATGAAGGGACCCCGCTATCCTCACCGCGATCACCGCACGGTCGGTTCCCGTTTGGCCTCATGAACATCACGAGCCTTTACGCCAGGGAGCTCCGGAGGACCATACCATTACGTCTGCTCATGACCGAGTTCATGGGCATGACAGGGTATGGTCCCGCCTCATTCCATGATCTCTTCTCCGACGATGATCTCCTGAGCGAAGGGTCAAGCGTCGGCGACCTATCGCCCCTTGGCTGTCCCGCGCTGCAGGAATGCGCCATGGTGGATGTGCAGGGGTGTCTGCCGGTCCCGGTGGAGACCGAGGATATGCACACCCCGTCAGACCCGCGCGCGTAAGCCTAGGCTAACTCCTAGGCGCACGGCGAGGAGTTACGCCAACAGCGGCAGAGCCAACCGCCGCCAGCGTCGGTGCACCCCCGGTGCAACTTCAAGCCGAATGCTCATAACATTGTGGGCGGCACGCGGGCACGCGCCTATCAAGTCCAGCAGGCCATCATCGCAGACGCCAACGGGCCCCTGCAGTTTGTGTGGGCTGGGCAGAACATCACCAGTGCAGCGATGCTCCTGCGCAAATTGACCGAGCCTGCAGACCCTCAATAGCAGGAGCTCCACCGCAACATCCGAACGCTGGTGGAGCATGCCGCTGTGCAACAGGCGGAAAGCACTACATCACGCCACCGGCATGTGGCCTCCTGTCCAGTTGGGGGGGGGGGCAGGCTCGCAGCAGCCGAACCCCTTAGTCCACCAGCAGCAAGGGCGCCCACCCTAGATAGGTCGCGATGCCGTGGCTGCGCCGTGCCCCATCCCAACGCCTACCTCGCAGCGCCCCCCGGTCCGTGGCCTGCTCGGGCCCAACTATGACGCGCGCAGCGTCATCCACTCGTGGCAACTTGCCCACCGTGATGCCAATGTCAATCGGGCCACTACGGACGTGGCTGATGCCCACCAGCCCGAGGGGGAGCACGAGGAGGTGCCCCTCAGGCGTGGCGGCCAACCGTGCGATCACGATGGTGACCGGAGCGCCAATCCAGATAGCCCGGGCCTGCAGGCCTTCGGTCGTCGCATCCAGAAAGCACCATTCCCACCGCGCTTCTGACCGCCCACTAACATTGCCAAGTACACCAGGGAGACGAACCCTGCTGTATGGTTGGAAGACTTTCGGCTCGCCTGTCGGGCCAGAGGAGCGAATGATGATTACTTTATCATCTAGTACCTCCCCATCTGTGTCGGGGAGTACGGTCGAGCGTGGCTCGAATTCTTAGCGCCCAACAAGATCCGTAGCTGGGCAGAGCTCAATCAAGTCTTCGTTGGGAATTTCCAGGGGACATATGTACACCCTAGAAACTCCTGGGACCTCAAGAGCCTACCGAGTCCCCGTGGGAATACATCCGCCGGTTCTTCAAGCAATGCAATTCTCTCCCTGACGTCGTCGACGCAGAAGTCGTCAACGCATTTCTCTCTAGGAGCACCTGCAAGTTTCTCTTTCACAAGCTCGGTTGCTGCAAGCCGTGCACCACTCGTGAGCTCCTGGACATTGCCACGAACAACGCCTCTGGCGAGGAGGCGGTCAGGGTGGTCTTCGCTGATGGTCGGGCCAAACACAAGGCCAAGCGGGAGGACCAGGATGAGGGCCCTCCTCAGGGCAGGGGGAAAGGAAGAAGAAGGACTAGCATCATGCCAACCCCAACATGGCCGCCGCGGACGACCATGTGGGCAAGCGACAAGGCAACACCAACCACTTTGAGTAGCTCTTGGATAAGCCGTGCACCAATCATGGCTACCCCATCAAGCACAAGCTCAAGGACTGCAAACTCCTCAAGCGCATGCTGGGTTAGCCCAGCAAGCGCAAGGGCGGGACTGCAACGAGGAGGCGCCCAAAAATTAGAGGGCCGGCCAAGGATGGTGGCGGCTTCCCTGAGGCGGATGGCTGTCTCATGATCTTCGGAGGTTCCAAGGATGACTGCTCCAAGCATCAACACAAGGTCCACCTCCGGGAAGTCTGCACCACCGGGAACGCCGTCCCCAAGTTCCTCCATTGGTCGAGCACATCGATCACCTTCGATCGGGGTGACCACCCTCCTAGCGTCCCCCGACTAGGGAGCTACCCACTCGTTGTCGACCCCATTGTCGGCAACAAGCACCTGACCAAGGTGCTGATGGGCAGGGGCAGCAGCCTCAAAATCTTGTAAGTTGAGACCTTTGACGCCATGGGCATCTCGCGGTCCAAGCTCTGCGCCTCCGTTTTCCCCTTCCTTGGTATCGTCTTGGGCATGAGGGCATACCCCCTGGGGAACATCGACTTGCTAGTCACGTTCGGTGACCGTAGCAACTTTGGTACCGAGACCTTGATCTTCGAGGTTGTGGAATTTGAGGTTTCGTACCATGCCATCCTCAGGCGTCCGTGCTATGCCATGTTTATGGCGGTCCCCAACTGCAACTACCTCAAGCCTAAGATGCAGGGATCGAACGGCATCATCACGGTGAGCGGCTCCTTCGAGCAGGCGTATGCCTATGGCTGGGAGCACCGCCGTCGCCAACTCTGCTGAGCTCAAAAGGCTCCACGAGACGGTGGTGGAAGGCATTGCCGACCATAATGAGCTAACTTTGTCCAGCGCCTTCTGCCCGATCGAGGATACCAAAGCAGTCGAGGTCGACCCCAGCGACCCAACCAAGACCGTGCAGATCGAGACCCAGCTCCCAACCAAATAGGAAAGTGCGCTCATCGACTTCCTACACGCCAATTGCAATACCTTCGCATGGAGGCCCTCTGATATGCCAGGCATCCCGAGGGAAGTTGCCGAGCACGAGCTCCGCATCAGGCCGAGTTCCAAGCCCGTGCACCAACATCTGCGAGGTTTCGATGATGAGAGGCGTAGGGCCGTAGGTGAGGAGATCGTGGCTCCTGGCAGCTAGTTTCATCAAGGAAGTGTATCACTCTGAGTGGCTTGCCAATCCTGTCCTTGTAAAAAACAAGAATGAGAAATGGACAATGTGTGTTGACTATACTGAACTTAACAAGGCGTGTCCCAAGGATCCTTTCCCTTTGCGGCGCATAGACCAGATAGCCGATTCCACATCGGGATGCGAAATCCTCTCTTTTCTGGATGTCTACTCGAGCACGAGATCACGATGAAAGAGTCCGACTAGCTCGCGACTTCTTTCATCACCCCATTCGGCACATACTGCTAAGTCACCATGCTGTTTGGCCTGAAAAACGACCTACCAATGTTGCATGCAGAGATGTTTCGCCGATCAGATCAATCTGTCTCGGCAGCCCGACCAGCTCGTGTCGCCGAAACCCACAGTCGCTGTCTACATGGACGACGTTGTGGTGACAGTGCCTCGCGTGGGTGATCTAATCGCCATGCTGGACGCCACGTTTGCTAGCCTCCAAAGGTTCAGCATCAAATTAAATCCCAAAAAATGCACTTTCGGGGTTCTGAAGGGGAAGCTACTCGGATACATAGTGTTCGAGCATGGCATCGAAGAGCCCCGTTGAGTAGCCACATCCCTACTGGACTGAACACCGACCAAGGCAATGAAGGCTTTGAGCTGAAGACTGGGCTTGTCAATGTGGTCCAAGCAAGTCCCTTCTATGGTAAGGCATTCGAGGATGCCAATGATCATCTCCAGAACTTCCTGAAAGTGAGCAGCACAATCAACCCTAGAGGCACTACAATAGAAAACATTCATCTTTGGCTGTTCTCATTCTCTCTGCTTGGGAAAACAAAGATGTGGTTCTACACCAACAAGGATGTGTTCACCACATGGGATGCCTGCTCTAATGCATTCCTGGCCAAGTACTTTTCGCTGGGCAAAACCAACACCCTTTGGAATAGGATTTCCAGTTTTCAACAACTCCAGGATGAAACCATCCCGGAAGCCTGGAACGTCTCTAGGAATACATCACAACATGCCCACACCACGGCATGGAAGAGTGGCTGATCATCCAGAACTTGTTCCATGGCCTGAGTCAGTGAGCGCAAGACCACACAGATGCAGCAGTAGGAGGATCATTTCTCTCCCTCGAGGTTGCAAGAGCTAAGGTGCTCATGGACAAGATTGCCTCCAACCAGAGTTGGAAGGGAGATAGGCAACCAGCCCGTGCTAATGGAGTATACCAAATTGATAGTGTAGATATGCTGGAAGCCAAGATGGATCTTCTCATGAAAAAGATGGAATCTCCGCACTAGGAGGTCAACCAGATCATGGAGTCTCGGATCACATGTGAGAAATGTGGCGATACTGGGCACTCAGGCAATAGTTGTCCGACAACTCAAGAAGACGTGAACTTCATTGGGAACAACAATCCTAATAACTGAGGCTACCATCCTCAGCAATGTTGGAACTCCAAGCCCAACCTCCCCGTCGGCCAACAGCAAGGTAACAACTTTACCAATTTTCAGCCTTCGTTAAAATACCTAGTGTATGGCCAAAAACAAATTAATGATAACATTAGCAAGAAATTTTAAGCTAATGATAAAATTTTGGAGTCTTTGGCCACACAACTGGAGGGGTTTAACTTTGGTATTAAAAAATAGCTGAGCTTCAACAAAATGATAGAAACCCAAATAGCTCAGCTAGCCTCATCTTGCCCGAACCATAACTCGGGAAAGCTACCCGGGCAACCAGAAGTGAACCCCAAGGAAAGTGTGAACGCGGTGACTACACGGACTGGAAAGTCCATGCAGGATCCACCCTATCTGCAGGATGCAGGTACACGGTGGAAGACCGTAACCACCAGGAATGCCGATGCTGAAGACGAAGTACAAGAGGAGGCCGGCGAATCCAACACCACTGCTACCTAGGAGAAACCGAGGAAGTCCCAAGGGCTTCCTGAAGTACCATGATACAACCGCCTTAACATTTCCGGAATGGAGAAGGAGGCTAGTGGCCGACGAGCAATTCAGCAAGTTCATCGAGGTAATTAAGCAGCTCTATGTCAACATACCGCTTCTTGATACTATGCAAGTTCCCACATATGCCAAGTATATCAAGGGCATCCTTGGAAACAAGAAGATCCTGCCAACCACTAAGGTTGTGCAACTTACGGAGAGTGTAGCGTAGCTATACTCGATCCTCTCCCGGAGAAGAAAAAGACCCAAGATGCCCCACCATCGCATGTTCAATCGGAGCCCAACACTTTAAGCACGCTCTTTGTGATCTGGGAGCAAGCGTCAGCGTCATGCCAAAGGTAGTTTATGATAAACTTAACCATCATGCACTTGCTCCTACTGCCATGTGTTTGCAGCTAGCGGACCAATCAGTTCATTATCTCGCGGGGATTGCTGAAAATATTCCGGTAAAAGTTTGGACTTTTTCGTCCCCATTGATTTCGTCATCTCGACATGGAAGTCGACACCAAGACCCCACTCATCCTAGGAAGGTCATTCTTGAGCACGGCGAATGCACACATTCATGTTGGAGCCGAAGAAATCCAACTCAACATTAATGGGCAGAAGGAGAGATTCGCCTTCAGACCAAAGGTCAAACAATGCTCACAGGTCAAAACATTCAACCGGAAGAAGAAATCCGAGAAAGAGTCGCAGAAGCCATCAACCCCATCCATCGAAGCTCTCATCAAATTTGTGGAAAGCCTTCATATTTGAGAGGAGATCAAGGTGCATAACCAGTGGAATGCGAAGCGAAGAATCCAGCGTAAGAAATTTTTGGAGCTCAAGAAGAAAGAGATTGAAACAAGCAAGCCCACAAAGAAAGTGTGGCAAAGGAAAGTGTCATCACCGACGAAAACTCCATCCGGTGACGACAATCAAATCCAAGGTATGGAGAGTCCTGCTCCGGACTCAAAAGCCAAGCTCTCGCCATGAGGTAACATGGTAGTTATCCATTCTTTGCATTTGCATATAGGATAGTTTATTTCTATGCATAATTTATTTTGACTTCATCATAGCATGTTTAAGTTTCTGCAAACTACATATTTATTCTTTTTGAACTTTTGTTTCAAGTGCACTGCATAAAAAAAGATCAAAAAATTTCAGCCAGTTTGTAGGCCAACCAGCCCCACCTAGGCCGGCCAGCCCCACATGTCATCCTCTGGGTAGTGTGCAGCTATAGGGAAGAAAGAGCACAACAAAGACTTCAATCAGAAAAGCAAACAATAGTGACCGTGCATGTGCAGGCCATTTAAGCCCATCATGGATGGTTGGCCTCTCTTTGCACCCACGTCCCATCGTGCAACATTTTCGCTTGAGTGCTTATGCAGGAGTGAAGACATGATGAGCAAGGAGCGCTCAGGAGAAAGTAGAGCGCGAGGGAGTGCAGCACCAGGCCGACTAGCCCCATCATGGCCGGCCGGCGTCTCCTTCGCCACTGTCGTCCCATCGCCACCTGCCAAGTAACGTTCACCTGCAAGACTACGAGTAGGAGATTGAAGTGGAGCTCTCGGCGTCGTCCATGAGCCGACCGGCCTGGCGAAGGCTGGCTTGCGTACCCCCTGCGCACCGCTATAAAATCCGACACCCTCGACGTTCATCCTCATACCATCAGCTCAGGTACGCAAGCATCTCTCTGAGTTTGAGTTTCTCTTCTCCCTTCCTAAGTATCCTTGCTCAATTAAGCTCTTGGAGCTAATTAGGCAAATCTGCTTAGTGCTAGCTCACCCACCAAAAATAGAATAAACTAGTAGCTAATAACCTAAAAAAAACCATTGCTACCTTCTACTTAGCCAAGAAACCAAAAATATTTTCCCTCTTTGAATAAAGCTTCGGCATGCTTGAACGACAAATGTTTGTGGTGGTTAATTCCCCACAAGGTCAACTAACGACTAACGAATTTTTGTTTAGTCCTTCAGGTATTTGCTGTGCACACTAATCTTTTGTAGGCACCATGTGGACTGCTACGAAGAACAAGCTCAAGAAGCTCAGCCCCTCCAATTCAAGGCGTTCGCAGAGTTCGGCGTCCTCCCGGGACAACATGTCGGTGGACTCAGGTAGCCGGGATAGTGTTACCCAGGAGGACACAACTCCCGTGATGCCTAGGAACCGTGTTCGCATTCACATTCGTGTCCTGACTACGGTCGATCAGATTGTAGCTTGAAATGAATACGAGCGGGAAGCGCTGGAGCTCCTCAAGAAGCAGAGTTTTTGCCACACAAAGATTTTTGAGCACCTCTTCATCATCAAAATGGGCCTGAAACAAGACATGATCCGTGCCTTCAACTACGTCGGTTGGTACAACTTTGTCGACATCACAGAGATAGGTTCGCAACTCTCAACCATGGAATTCCTTATGTCTCTTGGCATTGATGAAATGGCTAAAACAACTAAAATCTATTTCCATTTCTTTGATGAGCAATATGAGTTAACGGCAAGAGAGCTTAGTGTTGCACTTGACTTTAGTGAAAAGTGCTTGCTAGATCCTCATGCTCTCATAAAAGACTATCAATATGATTTCACAACCTGGTGGAATGAAATTTTTGAAGAGACTGTTAGCAGTAAAAGTAGTATAGTGTCCATTCATAATCCTACTCTTAGATTGCTAGCAAAATGGCTCTGCATGGTTGTCCACCCGCGCTCCAACCTACGCCTCTGCAGTCTCCCCGAGCTGCAGTGTCTTTTGCTATGGCTAAAAAGATAAAGTTCTCTCCCATCATGAGCATGTTGGCTCATTGGCAAAAGATGATCGCGGGCAGAGCTCCCATCAACATAAGCTCCTTGGTTACGCGCATTGCTGCGCATGTCGTTGCGTTGGATAGTGCCCAGGTCACTTACCTACCTTTGACGGAAGCTTACCAGTACCGAGTAGGCCTAGAGCACTTTGTGCAGGGATGTATGATGCGTGAGGAGCCAGATAACTCTCTCTTCATGTGTTACCCCGGATATGACAGAGAAATCGAGCTCTCATGCCTGAAACTCTCTCTCTACTCGGTCAAGAGACTACTCTTACAGATGGAGAAGAAGGAGCCAGCACATCACATTGTTGCCGGTCCGGTGACACGAGGATGGGTTCGGCTTAGCACCCAGTAGGAGCAGGCAGGGCCATCACACCAGGCAGGTACTTCCCAGATGAACTTCGAGTAAACCATTGAGCATTACACTCAGGGTGGTGCGAGCAATGCCGAAGGCAGCACCGAGTACGGTGAAGATCAGGGACCCTACTACCCCCTAGGTATGCAGAGTTCTTATGGTCCGCAGGTGGGTCCGTCGAGCTCAGCGCAATACGGTTATGAGAACCCGATCATGCGGGAAATAATGAACCTCACGACCCATGTCAACACCCTAGGCCAGCAGCAGGACCAGATTAGCCAGGACCTCGTGCACAACACTGACCTCACCCAGAAAAGCTAGGGGATGAACACTTCCATGCTCCACGACATCTCCGGCGTCTTCACCCATCTGAGCCTTGGCCCCAACCAGTGGCCCCAGCAGCAGCAGCCACCACAGCAGCACTACCTGCAGCAGTACTATCCGTACCAGCAGCAGTACTACCCATATCCGCTGCCGCACTACCCGTACCAGCAGTAGCACCATGACGCCAACCAGCAAAACTGAGCTTCATTCCAAGAATTACCATGCCTTAATGAAAAAACATATATAATAATAATAATACTAAAATCTAAAAAAATGTTTCATGCTTTGAATAAATGGAACTCCCAACTTATATGCGTGGAAATCCATGTGTGCTCTACTTTCAGAAATGATGAATAGTTGCTCTATTCATGCTCTGCAAGTGCCTCGTATATATTTTTTACTCTCCTAGTACTTCATTTTGTGTCACTTGTTAATGTTTTTATTGAAAATTCATGGTTTGTGGGAGCATGAGCTTAATTTCCAAGTCTAAGTTGTTGGAAAATTTGAGATAGTGAAGCCAGAGTAAAACTGCATGCTCTAGTAAGAAACCTCTCGGAATTTCTTTAAAATAAAATCATGGTAAAGAGATTTCCTTTGGTTTACATATCCTTTCCAGAGCCATAATGTTTTACTACTTGAGATATATTGTGCTATCTTGAGTTGCTTTGAGCTTTGCCAAATGGTGAGTCTGTCCGAGAAAAGGTGCTTGTCATCTACCGATCTTTCTCCTTTGTGTACCCATTGTTCTGCTAGCCTCAAACTTATCTGGCTTGTCAATCACCTACTCCAGGTATTGATATCCACCTTCACCAAATAATCTCCATTCATACCACAGCCCAAAATCTCCATAGCAAACCTATCCATCCAAAAAAAAGGTCTACTCAAAACAAACACTCCATTTCAATATCCGTTGGCTATCATGAGAATATGAGTTATCTTCTTAAAAAGACAAAAAGAGGAGAAACGAGGTAAAGAGGAGATAGGACCCATATCTCTCCATAATCCCTGAGAATCAAGGAGTGCAAATAAAAGACCAAAATTTCCCAAGTGTGAGTCCATTCTCTCCCTCTCTCCTAAACATCATACCTTCCATAAGATCAGGATTTGATTGGGTACCAACCCCATGCGAACCACTCTTTAGCTCGGCAACAAAGGTAAACCAAGGTTTGCAATACTCTTCCTACCTATAAACTCCACATATCAGCCTTAGAAGTAGGAAGAAGATGATCAATCTCCGACCATGGTGAGGACTATACACCTTGAGCGACTTTGAGAGCACCATTGGGGAATCTTAAACCATCCTTTTGAAAACTTGCAAAAAATCTGAGAAAGGAACCTGAACAGGAAGCAGGAAGACTCTGGTATAAGCTCTTGTATCTTTACCTCTGACATTTATCAATATAATTTATCTTCTTTATGTTTTCGAGTCAGCTTTACTTTCCGCATTTATTTATCTTTCCAAGTTATTCAGCTTGTGCATGGAAATTCTATCCTCTAGCTTAGGCTTTGTTCTCTTTCTTGTTTTATCGGGATCTTACCTTATAGGTTTTCTCTCCCGATCTAGGGAGCTCAAGTTAAGTCCCTAGGTTGAGGGGGATTTCTCTTGAAGGCCTCAAGAGAAATCCTAACACCGAGTGCAGACATGGTGTTTGGCTTAGTGTTAGCTAGGAAGTGTGTTCCATCTCACGAAACAGTGTGGTAGGCAGCAGGTGGTGACAGCCCTGTCCATTCCTTGTAGTCCATCACGTTCGGGTGCTTCCATAGCAGTAGTTGCAGGTTGCCATTGAACTCCCCTCTCACCTCTTTCTGCAGTCCTTCCTCTTCCAGCCACCGAAGTAAGTTCTTGGTTCCCGATAACTAGTTAGAAGCAAGGTTAGTCTAGAGAGGCTAGCTCGTTAGTCTAGAAGTGTTTTAGGAGTCTTTCTCGCTCGTTGTCCTCCCAGCTGCTTACTGCTCTAAGTTTTAGAGTCTCCTGTGTCAAACGGTCATTGCCTGGCCATTTATCTTATCATATCTTATCTTGCTTACCCCACTAAGTTAGTTGGTGGATATCTCCAGTAAAGTTTATCACTCGTTCATTCTATACTCTTTAGACCATAGTGCTTCCCCGTGGAAATTTACGATACCCTAGAATACTCCAAGGTGAAGTGCTACAGCGGTGGATTCTGTTCGCTTGCGGAATACATATTCTATTGGGCACTAGAAACGCCAACATAGGTGGTCGTACACGGGCTGAGAGTAGCTCAATTATACAAGACCAGGCTCACCCACGACTCAAATTCTGCATGAGTTCGAAAGACAGGGGCCTGGAGGCCCCCATTCATAGCCGCTCGGACACCTTCATGTCCCGCGAACCGGCTTCACCGCACGGCAGATAGCTCTGCCTCAAAAGGATGGAAACCCTCATGGGGGAAATAGGGAGGAACTCCTCTGCAGCGGGCCAACGTGACAGATTGGGCAAGCCTGGATATTCCGCATCCGAGATGGGCAGCTGGTGCCACTGTGGCACATTCATTACAAGTGCAGATCAGAGCGACCCCAATAAACCCGTGGTCACAAGGGGGAGTCAATCGAACGTCGTGCCTCCCTACAGCCGAAGCAGCACGATGCGACTTCTCATTCTGGGCTAAGACACAGCGCGATGAAAGAAGCGCCTTCACGATTAAACAAATTGCAAAGCCGCTCGGAGGCCTCTAACGGGTCTAGGAACCCGGGGTCCCCAACAGGCCCACTTTCCACTGGCATTCTAGCTAGCCCAAGACCACACCTGGAACGGACGATCGTCCTCGTGGGCCGTGACTTCGTCCAGACCGCCTGGGCTCGTGACCCCGACCGACCGCTCGGTCGGGGAGAACCTGGCTTGCGTCCCCGACCGAGGAGAAGCTCGTGGACTGGGTCCGTACCATGGCTCCGACTTAGATCCCCGACTAGGCTCCGCCTTACACACGTCACTATACCCGACCGGTGAGGCCAAGGCCAGCCGGACTTTGCGTACTGGCGGGCTCCGGGAGCAGGTGCGGCGGATAAGGATGCACGCTGAAGTCAACTTGTCGTACAGGGCCAACCACTTCCCCCACGAGGGTTACAGTCCCCCTTTCTGCCACAGCTGGGGGACACTATTCCACCGCCCGTCCTCACGAAAGGACGGGCAACGACATCATCACGATACGGCGAACACGCCTCCATCACGACGGAGCAACAGGGCGTAGCGCCGGGGACAGGGCGTGACTGCCATACCGTACTTATTGGCGCACGCACGCCCCCGATCGACAGAGCACGACGTATAGGGATAGAACAGACGGCCACTCCGCGAAATTAGGACATGGGCGGTGGCCGCACAAGGACTCCGACTAACGGAGTTGGCGGTCCCGACTGACAGAGCTGATAACCCTGACCAGCAGGGCAAGAAAACTCTCTCTCTCTCTCTCTCTCTCTCTCTTTCCTTTTTTCTACCAGCCCCTTTAAAGAGGGCCCCCCTTGGACTATAAAAGGGAGGGTCATCGGAATAGGAAAAGGGCATCGCTCCGCTGGTAGACTCATTGTCCATCCTCACTCGAAAGCTCGTAACTCCCCCAAACTCTCACGAGCACCCGAGCTCAAGCAATACATCCGACCGACCCACCACTGGACATAGGGCACGATTGCCTGAATCATTATAAATCTTGAGTCATCGTGTGCTAGGCCACCTCCGATCATAATGCACGACATATACTTCGAGTAGATTTAGCTGCCGGCCATTTCCAAAACTGACAACGCGTCACTAATATGCTTTTCTGGCATAGTGGTTCTTTTGGTCAGTTTACAGTGGCTGTATTTTGTGTTGCCATTCCGTTGTTAAACCTTTTTAATTATTACGAGAGTTCAATAATTTCCAATAGTGGAAGGGCCCATTTGTTCAGTTACATGTTTGTTTCCATACTTTCTTACTCCATATTCACATTATTATTAAAGCTGTTTGATGATTATTGTAACCTCTCAAAACAAGTTGTGACTTCTTGAACTTTCCTTTTTTGTACTAAAAAGTTCAAGCTGCAGGAAATCAATTAATTCCCCAATAGTCTTTAGTAGTATTACCCTTGGTCTGAGTGATATTAGCATGCAATCTAAGGGCCTATTTGGGACGGCATCGGTGTCGATTCTCACGGAAAAACATGAGAAAACACTACCGGAAAAAAGATTTTTGCCAAGTGTCAAATATTTTGCCGAGTGCCTTTTTCAAGACACTCGGCAAAGAAGCTCTTTGCCGAGTGCCTTTTTTAGACACTCGGCAAAGATAATTTTTAAATCATATTTTGAAGTAGTAAATTAATTTAAATAAAAATATTTTCAACTACAAAGTTGTATAACTCATCAAGATGCACAATTCTTATTTTGGACATTTCTTCATTTGACAAAATAAATGTATATTTGTTCACAAAATATATATATCTCTCTCGTAGTTTATGAAACTAGAAGAGAGATATATAAGATTTGTGAACAATATTAGAATTATCATGTCAGATGAAGAAATGACAAAACAACCAAAATAAACTTTGTAGATCTTGAGAAGTTATAAGATTTTGCAGTTGGCAATATTTTAATTTGAAGTCATCTTGTCAACAAAAACTACATCTGAATATAGAAAATTTAAAATTCGAATTTTGCAAATGACCTCGAATGGAAAAACCATCAAAACTAAAGTTGTAGATCTCAAAAAGTTATGAAAGTTTGTAGTTGACAACTTTTTGATTTGAAATCATTGTGTCATATTAAAATACGTTTGAAGTTTTCAAATTTGAAATTCAAATTTTGTAAACGATCTCGGATGAAGAAATACCAAAATAAAAGTTTTAGATCTCGAAAAGTTATGCCACTTTGCAGTTCATAACTTTTTCATTTGAATTTATTTACTATCTCAAATAAATAATTTACACTCGGTTAATTATAATATGTGGAGAATAAAAACGTAACGTTGACACACGTGGTCCAATGGTGCGGTGGTAGAGGGAGTTGTTTGTGTGCAAGAGGTCGTGAGTTCGAAACCTATCATCGACAAATTATGAAAAGTTGCTAAACAAAATATGCAACCCATTAGATGGGTGACTAGTTGGATGTGCATGCCTCCCCCAATAAATTCGTTTTTTCTGTTTCATTTTTTTGGATTTTTTTCGATTTATATTTTGCCGAGTGCTTCTCTTTGCCGAGTGTTTTTTAGCACTCGGCAAAGCCTTTGCCGAGTGTCCGACAAAAGGCACTCGGTAAATACGTCTTTGCCGATAAAATCGCTGCCGAGTGCCCTTTGCCGAGTATAATCGGAGCTTTGCCGAGTGTCCTAGACACTCGGCAAAGCCCCTGATTCCGGTAGTGAAAGCCCGCTGAACGCCTAGCATCGAGGCATCGAACTTGTGTTGAGCAAACACGCTTCGTTGGAAACGCGGGGATATGAATTGCCAACACGAAACGCAGAGAAGCAGGGATTGCGGCTGCTTCTCGCTTCCGTGCCAAGCGCAGCTGTGGGCCGCCGTTCCAAACACGGCGTAAAGGTCCCCATCCAAACCCATTTCCTCCCACCTTCTTATATTCATAGCTGTAGGAAATGGGAAACAGTTCAAATAATTGCCCGCAATTGTTTTCTTTATTTGGTCAATTGCATGTCACTTTCTTAAGCTAACTTTTAGGATATACCTTTTCAACAACTCCGTTCCCTTATACTCTAGAAACAAAATGGCCAATTAGTCATCAAAGTTTCGGTCAAAGCAAAGTGTACTTCGTCATTGCCTCATCTAACACTCTAGCTAGTGGGTTACATCAACAAGTGACCTATACATTCAAATTTCTTGAGATAAGAAGCATGAACAAATGAGACTCTTTCCATTTGAATTGGTTGTGCAAAATGAGTCGTTGCTTAAAGCTCAATATTTACATGAAACAAGCAACTTATGTGTAAAAATAAATAACTATACGTATGCATCAAATTGGAGCATGGCAGTCTGCTATATGTGAGTTTTATTATCCTATAGAATTAACATCCACTACTACAACAATGATTTGTAGCAACGTCCCTTTTTTCTATGGGCGGGTCCAAAGGTAACCCGCTCCTACAAATGGAGCGTGGTTACTGTAGCATCCGACCCGTCTCTAGAAAAATATTTTTTAAGGCGAGTGATAGCGTCATCCGCCTCTAAAAATACCACCATTTTCAGGGATGGGTGATGGCGTTACCCACCTTTATAAATGGTATTTTTAGGGGCGGGTCGACCCGTCCCTACAAATAGTTCCACGCAAAAATATTCACAACTTTTTTATATAATCTCGGATGAAGTTGAACTTTATATCAAAATTGTAGAGGTTGATGAGATCTAAAACTTTGTAGCTGATAACTTTTTTATTTAAGGTCCTTTAGTAGTCCAAAAAATTATTATAAGTGCTCATATGGCTATGACTATACAGTATCTTATGCAACTCAAGTCATACTTTCAAGTCTCCATAATCTTAACCTTTATATACAGTAAAATATATTTGATATATTTTTTTATCTATAGTTCATAATAATCATAGTGTAGAAGTTTCACCTTTTTTTATTTGTTTTGCTATATGTAAAAATTTAAATGAATTTTTGGAATAAAATAGAAAAATATTTTTAGTGGCGGGTGGTGGGATGACCCGCGCTTAGAAATTAATTTTGGAGTTAATATAAAAGAATAGCATATCTCATAGAGTCACAAGCGACTATGTTGTGTAGTACGGTGGAGTGGAGGGTACGCGTGAGATTGGAGTTAAGCGGTTCGAACCCTGGTTTACGCAAGTGTGCATATTTTGTCAAAAAAATTGTATCTCAGTAGCAGAGGGGGTGGTGGTGGCTGGTTGGAAAAAACTTTTTTGTAGTAGTGTTCCCGCACAAAATTGATATTTCAGAATTTAAGTTTGAGGACAACATCTTTTGATTAATACTATAATTGCGACACAGCACAAGAAGCACACATTGTGCTCATTCGGCAATGGACGACATATTTATTGTGGAAGGAGCTTTGCTTGGCCACCACATGGCATGAAGAGGTTTCGATATAGGTATACAAATGTTTGACAAAGTTAGGTGGTCTACTACTTCAGCTGGTATATCTAATTAATTTATCCTATGCTTCTTGGGTTTGAATTTTGCACAAAATGACAAGGATGAACTTTTTTGGTGACATCGGTGTTAGAAACCGGTCGTTATCGCTATGACGACAACTAGCTTAAGCTGCCTTGAGAAAATGTGGAATTTGAATGAGTCATATGTTGAAATTCTACATGCATACCGTCCAAAGTTATATAATAGTTTTCGTGATGACAAAATTTGTGACCAATAATTAGCTGTGCGCATCTCCTTTAATTTAGAATCATACGGCTGGAATGAAAACATTATCGTTCTTCCAAGGAATTGTGTTCCTAACTCCAAAACTTGTCTCCGGATCTGTATCCAAAGTAACAAAAATCAAACCCCATGCACACCTATTGAAACTTTCTCTGACCAAGCTAAGAGAGGTCAAAATGTCAACCAGAAAAACACGTAGATGCATGATGACAGTATGCTTCAGAACTTGATTTGGTCCAGCCATGTATAAAATAAATATATAACAAGTGAGGCCAGTTTAAGGGCACTGGAAGTTGCACTGGAAAAAACATCTAAGGAACATTGCATGGATTTCAAATGAAACCGTTCAATTTCTGTAAAAATTATTCCGTGTCTATTTGAAACAACACTATATTAAGTTCGCCCTAATAACAATGATAATTACCTTCCATGTGCTCCCTATTTACCAATATAGAGCACAAATTTTTCGTAAGTGATTATATTGTAATCAGAAAAGAAAGAAGTATATAGTATGAAAATAATATGCAGTCCTAAGCCGATGCTCCTATAAAAACTGAAAGCTGTCACAACGAATGACGTCTCTTTTAATATTTACGACTTTCTGATTTTTCTAGTTACATCACATATCACTAGAAACTGGCATAATACGTAAGGAATCATATATACCATACTCTAATTCAAAGTTTTAGCCAGCTAGATCTAGATAGATTCTTAGACCAGCTGGATGGTACATACGTAATTAAGGAAACGTATAATACATAGAGTAGAAGGATTTAACTATGTTATCACTAAATTGCATAAGTTAGTCCGAGTGCACTAACATCCAAAGGGCTACTTTTTGTGTGCTCGCATCACCATTACCTAATGATTATTCTTTAATAATCCTGATTAAAAATTAGAGCATTAGTGATGTAGATTCCTTGCCTTTGTATTCCGGAAAGCTCTTTGTCCCACTAGAAGCTTGCAGCAACAATACAACAGCGTTAAATACAAAGCTGTGAAATTCGGGGATTGGCACATATCCAAATAATTTTTTTAATAAGATGAGCACAAAGCGCACAGATGACCGTACCATAGCAGTTTGTAATTGTTTTGATTGACAAAAGATATCACTGTCTTGCTTCAACCTTTTTTTTTGGAAAAAGTCTATTTTACTCCTCTTAACAATTCACTTTGTCCATTTAATTAACCCCTTAAACAAAATTTAGGCTCAAGCTACTACCCCAAACTATTTCAATTGGTCCAATCTACCCCTAACGAGATTTTTCTTTTTTATTTCTCCACTTACATGTGGAATTTGAAATTTAAATTTTGCAACGTCACTTATAATATGATGTCCTATGCTAGAAAAATACATTATAATTTTTTTCATGAATATTTTTCATGCAGAGTTGTATTTTTGTGATAAATTTCATGTTAGATGTTTCCAAATTATGAAAATAACCATGAAAATTTCTTAATATATTTTTTAACATATGACATCATGTTCTCTATCCACTCACAAAATTTGAATTTAAAATTCAATTCGTACACGGAGAAACAAAAAAGAGAAATATCATTAGAGGGTAGATTGGACTAATTGGAATTGTTGGGGGAGTAAATTGAGCATAAATTTTGCTCAGGGGGTTAAGTGGACAAAGTGAATTGTTGAAGAGAGTAAAATAGACTTTTTCTTCTTTTTTTTGAGCGAAGTTTGCTTCAATCTTTGAATCGAGCTACTCCTCAACATCTTCTCATCCAGAGTCTTCTAGATTATCCACGTACTTGGTGTTAAATAAACCAATTAAAATAATTAACCGCTGTCTTTATTGGTGTTGTGAATTCATAACCTTGAATTAGCAGAGAGAAATGCAATGAACTACTAAAATAAAGTTTAACAAAAAACTTTTAAAGCCTGAACCTACCGCTTTTAAAATTTTTCTTTCAATAGTTGAGCAGGTAGGAGGGGGGGGGGGGGGAGAGAGCAGCTAGCTCACTGTCTTTCCAATTAAGGTAGGCTTCAGAAAGTTAAAATTTCATTTGAATTGATGAAGAACCATCAAGTATGTGTTCTGACTCAGCTGCTGCTTCGATATGGTTTCACTGTGAAGGAAACCACTACAACCAAAACTAACTCTAGCTAGACACATGGTTTATGGGGATCAGCAGCTAGCTAGTGTGAAAACTTTATATTCCACAAGATACTTTCCTGAATTATATTTTTGTCGACCACATAATACCACCTACTGTGTGAATCCAAGTACATGCCACCACATATATATAAGCATGTAAAGTTACTCCTATGTTACCCCAAGGACAAATTCAAGAAGGATTAATTGACCGACGGACCGAGTCAAAAATGCTTTACCTGTTTCTTCCTCAATAAAAAAGCGTTGCTTAGTCCAATAATTCTACAGCGTTGAAGTAAATTCTGTACCATAAGAAAGACCAAGGCACCAATAATGCAGAGGAACATGGCATATACCTGTAGCTGGATGCCATGGACCCACATCATCACAACTTAAACAGCACAAAGAAACAACTGGAGATTTCATTAGTTTATGCTCCCTTGATAGAGGCATTATCATTTGTTATGTGTCCCTCATCAATCAGTGCTCAACTGGGGTGGTATAGTATATCAAGAACCATGGTTAGACAGCTGTTGCACCCAAGCTATATCTTGCTCCTTGAGGACCAAACTTAGAAGCAACCAAGTGAGAGATCCAACAACACCGTCCCTAAACCTCAAGCATCATTCTTCTTGCTACTTATTCAGTACTTCAGCTCCTTCCAACTTCTCCTCTCATACTGTCTCACCCCTCTTGTTCCACAATTCCAGCGGTGACTTGACCTCTCGCTGTAGACTCACACGCCATCAAAGGCCGTCGGCACATATCCGCTGTCTAGACCCCCGATTAAAGCGCACAAATGTGCGGAAAGATGGAGCACAGCATCCACATGGAGCACAAGGTATGGACATGCTACTAGCTACACAATCCATGTTAGTGTTTGTGCAAAAACTATGTTATGATGAGTTAAACATGATTTATTTCCTCCTAGTATAGCACCAATAATTGGTCGTTTATATGTATCAAATAATTCAGGGCTTACTTGGTGGCGAATTCAAAGAGGGGATTTGTGCCTCAATTCCCAAACCTCCTTCTAGCACATCAAGCAGGCCAAACAGCATGGTTGTCAAGGTAAATTGCTAGAACAAGGCATGTTTAGAATGCAGGATTTCTGGGAGAAATTATGTTAACTGTCCCTTCGGCGCAAAAATTACGCAGAAGGTGTGCCCGCGGGAATTCATCCCGCCGCACATCATCGCGGAGGCGATCTCGACGCTGCACGGGCTGGACCTGCGGTGGTCGGGGCCGATCACGCCCAGCGAGCGCCAGTACGTGGAGCAGTACGTGCTGGCCATGTACCCGCAGTACTCGCACGGGCTCATCGAGGACGGCAGCTGCGACAAGGACGACCTCTACTCCACCTACTACAGCGGCAGCACGACGACGTCGCCGGAGGCCGGCGGCGAGCGGCGGAGGTCGTCGCCGGTGGGCTCGCCGTCGTCGGCGGCGCCGGCAAGGCCAGACATGGTGGACATGGTCCGGCTGGAGCCGTCCCGGCTGCTGGACATCCTGACCAAGAAGTCGTCGTTCCCCGGGAGCTTCATCTCGATCCCGGAGATCCAGGCCAGGAACCGGGTGCTCCGCCACTGCGGCCTCACCGACGACGAGTACCTCGTGCTCTTCGCGCCCACGCCAAGGGACGCCATGATGCTGGTAGGATGCTCGCTATCTTGTTATTGATTATCTCGTCAGTTTATCTGATTAATTATTAGAGAAAATCAAACTACCATATTCATCTCATCATCATCTTCCTTAATTTACTTAGTTGTTAAAAAATCATGGTTAGTTCTTAAAAAAATCATGGTGGTCGTTACAGGTGGGCGAGAGCTACCCGTTCTTCCGGAGCAGCTACTACATGTCGATCCTGGAGGAGGACGGCGACTGCATCCGCGCGTTCGCGGCGTACAAGGAGGCCAAGGTCATCGCGGCGCCGGAGTCGTGGCTGGACCTCCGCATCAAGGGCTCCCAGCTCAGCCAGTACTTCCGCCGCAAGTCCAAGCACGCGCCCAAGGGCCTCTTCGCCTACCCCGCCGTCTCCCCCGCCGCCGCCGCCGCGCCCTCCGCCGCTTCCTCCGGCTGCGGCGCACGGCAGCAGCAGCCGGCGCGGTACTCACTGCACTGGGTCTCCGAGGCGCACCGCAACGCGTGGCACGTGCTCCTGGACGCCACCGCGCTCGCCGTCGGCGAGGACCGGCTCCCGCTCTCGCTGCACCGCCCGGACTTCGTGCTGTGCACGCTCGGCGACACGGCCGTGCGAGCCCAGCAGCAGCAGGCGGCGGTGAGGGTCACCTGCCTGCTCGTCCGGAGGAGGTCCTTCGACACCTCGCCGCTGCCGCAGCAGCCGCAGAAGCTGCCGTAGAGTTTTGTACGCACGCCACGCGTGACGCGTGTACTTGTGTCGTTTTTTTTTACAACCGTGCTCAGTTTTTCGTTAAGAGGAGGAGAGAGTTTTAGTACTTGTGTCGTGTTACCGAGAGGAAGCTGCACAGATCTCAAAGCAGGAGCTGATGTGCATAGTGGTGTTCGGTTGGCTCTTGCCCGCGAGCTTTGTGACAGCTGCGGAGCCAAGAGTGGCTTGTGGATTATCTGCTTTGAGATCTGTGCGGTTCTTTCCCTACCTTTTTACGGCTTTGCGATCTGCAATTTTATTCTTGCGTGCGCGACTTCAATCAGTTTCAATATGTTACCCTTCTTTTTTGCGAGGACAATATGTTACCTTAATGCCTATCAGAAAAAAAATTGCTGCCTTAATGGCGTGTTTGGTTTCGAGGGCGTACGCATTGTCCTCATCAGGCATGGCATGAGTCATGCGACGATTTATCGCGGAACGAGTCGATTATGGAAATCAACTTCTCCTCAACGCTACGCACGGCATAGCGACTACGGATGGAATGATACCGTCACTCGAACCAAAGAGAGAATAGGCATGGACATACTCTCTCCGTTCCAAATTATAGATGTTTCAATAAATCTAGATATATAATTTTACTATGTATCTAATATAATATATCAGAGTAATTGCTGCAGCACTGCATTACCTTTGGGTGCTCACTTGCTCAAGAGCAGGGACGGTAAGGCAAGGTCGTCGTTGGGGGCCTCCTTGGGCCGTTTTGACAATCAGCATGCTGGGCTTCTCTTGATGACGTTTCAAACAGTGGGACAATCCTTGTAGCTTCCTTCGCAAACCATATAACTTTGCGCATGGTTGGGGTTGATGTTAGTTGCCAAGTGACATGCTAATTATGGTTTTTTCGGAGGAAACTTGTTATCGGTCGAAACCCGCCGGCGAGCAGCGACAGGCAACACGAGGAGCCGGGAGGCTCCCGGACTGCTGGTGGGCCCCTGTCCCTCGGTCAACGGCCCGAGATCCGGTACATGTCCTGGCTTCTGGGTTGTTAGGCGTGCCACCTGACCTTATACCTGGTCAGGAAGGTGTTATATGTTAGTTCCCTGCATGCACAGACACGTATAAATATTAGTCCGAGCCGTGATCGGCTCATCGGATGATTCCCGGTATCGGCTGTAAAGAGCCGATTGTGTTCAGTACCAGATCGGATTTATAAATATAGCAAATATATCCAACGGTGATATGAATTTTGCTCCATAAACATCAAGCTAATTCAATCTACGACGATTAAAGGTTTCACTACGTAATCAGAACATCCTACACTTAATTGAACCTAACAGATACAGAAGGTAACGAAATAACAACCTAAACAGAGTCCTAAAAACCAACCAAAAGCCGATTCCCGGAACAATCCCTTTTTAAGCTATTACAAAGTACCAAAAATACCGTCGGAACATTCAATCCGTTTGAAGGGCCTAATCATGCAGATATTAAACTAAATCCTTGATTGACGAAGACTAACCATAACAGATTGGATCTACTAAACAAGAATGGAGCAAAGCGCTGCCCTTACACCCGAAATCGAATACAGGGGCAGCCGGACGTTTACAGGTAACAAGCAATGCACAATTAAAGCATGGAAGAGCCGATGCTACTCTATAAACGCTAAGATAACTAGTGTTACTCACTATCAACAACGCTTTAGAACGAGAAACACGAAAAGTAAATAAGCAAGAATGGGCCGCACGGCGCTTACCCGAGAAACCCTAGAACAGGGGTGGCGACGCGTCGAGAGTTATTGGTGAATGATTGATTCGATTCCCTTATTGATTATCCAGGGTACATATTTATAGTCCGTAGACTTGCTTTTCCTAACCAATCCTAACTAAAGACGACATGAATCTTAACTATCTCTATCTAAACTATTTAAACACACATGCCTATCTAGATACATGGCCAACCTTGGCCTCAAACACCTGCATATGGTCCGATTCGCAAGCCCACTATGACTATCCTTCGAGCCCATCTTGCTCCTCGGCCCACCTTCCTGGCCCGCCTGAATTATGGCGATAACACATGACCCTCTGGTTTCGGCAATAATTATTCCGAAACCATTTTTCTTTTAAATCGCCCCACCTCTTCGACTTCCGAAATCCGTACAGGCGTGCCTCTTCAACTTCCAGGGGATGTGACTGCTCTGCATCAGGCTCCTTGAAAACCGCTATGGTGCCGATTCATCTTCCACTTCGTCTTTATAAACCTACCCTCGGTAACTTTCTTTTAATCATCTTCTCCCTTCAGCCATTAGCAACCATACCTGATTCGATTTTCCTCTTCTCGTAATGGCTTCTTCCTCTTCCTCTGCTTCTTCCGCCATCTCCTTCGAGTTTGAATCCACTCAAGAGCCTACTCCAGAATACGACCCTATAGCCGCCTACGAAGTCCTTGCCCCTTGCATTGGGATGCAGAGGAATGGGATTTCCAATCTTGGTCAGAGGACGATGAGTCCCTGACTGACAGCGAAGACCTCCACCTACTCCTTAGTGATGAGCTGGAAGAAGATGACGAAGATGATGCATCCTGGGAAGAAGACTTCTCCTCCTCCTCGGAAGAAGAAGCCGATTCCTCCTCAACCAAGGAGGATTCAGTAGCAGGAGACTTCCTCCTTGGCGGATCGTCGAAGGATGACGATGATGACGATGAAGAAACCGAAGACAATAGCGGCTTCACCAGTAGCAGCAGCGAAGATGATGGTAGCGACGATGACGGCAGCGGCGGTGATAGCGACGTCAGCACGGCTCCACCAACCAAGCACCACAAGACCTCCGGCGTCTACTGGAGGTAGACTGTAGCACTAAGCCGATAGGTCGGCTCTAGGAGCAATCGGCTACCCTTTTGTACTTACCCCTATTGTAAATAAGATCTTCTTTTTCCATCGCGACTCATTTAAAGCCGATCCGTTAAGAGCCGATGGCAACGCGTCGGTCCCTTTCCTCAAAATATGCCAATCCGGATTCAAACCAGTTCTTCAATTCATTTCATTTTCCACTTAAATAAAGATCCTTCCCCAAAATAGATCTTGAAGATTCCCCGAATCCAAGTTGTTCTCCAAAAACCCTTTGCTCATAAACCCTAGCCACAAAACTCGCACCTGAGCCTTAGAACACGAACTCGATCTTGCGCCGCCAACCCTAGATCTATTCCCCAAGTCCTCGATCTTCATCAGGGTTTTCGATGGCGGAGTCTTCAAACATCAATGCGAATGTCTTTGGTCTGAAGGTAAGACTTCGACCTTTGCTAATTTAATGCAGCAATTATTTGGTTTTCATGGATTCCTTCAGGTTTCCGATATCCTTTTACCGCATCCTTCTTCCCCCAATTCTTTTTGTCTCGGGCCTCGTTCTTACGAGAAACCCGTAGATCTGATTTCTTGCAAGGCCAATCGAATTCCATTCGTGAGCCAGGACATAGATCTAGACTCCTGGACCGACAGCCTCCGTGCCTGGCCGAACCCTCCTGAGGGCTGGGTAACTTGGTATAGCAGAGTGGCGAACACCTACCAGCCCACATGGGAGTTCATAGGGATAGCCGATGCTCTGTCCCTGTCTCTATTGTGATATCCAGGTAGTTAGACAACTAGATGCTAAGTTTAGGTGTATTATATGTAAGCATGTTATAGTGTATACAAGTTGTACAAAGCAATGAGAGTATATTTGTAAATTATGAGTTTTATAAATTCTTATGTGCAAGTGTGTGAAAATGTTCTTAAGTGTCAAATTTCAGATGGCTTTAGAAAAGAAAAGAGCAAAAGTTAAATAAACCTAAGGGGAATAGACTTTATATGAAATTAAGGACCTTTATGTAATTAATACAAAGATATAAGGACTTACATGTGAAATGGTAAAAAGATAAAAGTAAAACTTAGTTTTACCTAAGGACTAAAGTGTAAAAAGAGCTAGTCATGATTACTGCAGAAAAACTTACAAAGAGACCCTAAACATTAGAGTATTTTGTTTAAATTAACACATAAAGTTTATAATTTAAGTTGTGTTCAAAAGTTCAAAATAAAATAGTACCCTTTGAGATTTTGAACTCGAGCTCTAAAGCATTCTTCTAGGATTTGAAATTCTCTACAACTTTGCTTTAGACATTTTTCTCATTAGGATTTTGTATCAATGGGAAATTTTAGTTTACAGAGGAGTCCCTGGAATTTTTGGGAATTACAAACGAGTCCTTCTGACTCCCGTCTGCCTTCTTCCTCCTCTGGCACCGCCGCTTCCCCGTCTGTCCCGCTCTGCCACCGCCGTTCACCGCCGGCGCAGGCTCCCGAGCTCCACCTCCAGCTGCAGCACACATCCACGCGTCGTTTCCCTTCGATCCCGACCCCTTTCCTCTTCCCTGGTGGCTTCTCCCACGCACGCCACGACGTCCCCGAACTGTTCGCCGGCCGCCACCTCCTGGTCACCGTGGACAGGCCACCCCGGTGCCTTAACTCCCTCTCTCTCGCGTGCAGCAACACCACTCCAACGCCTACATTCTATTCTGCAACCCCCAGTGCTCAACTCCGAGCGCCCGAGCTGCATTTCGCCGCCGCCGTCTCTTTCCACTCCGGCCGCGCACAGCACGCCCGTGGGCAGCCCACACCGGACCCCCTCCGCCCCAACCAACACCCGCACCAGCTTCCCCGTGTCTTGCTCGTGCTCGACGACCCACTGATCTTCCCCAATTTCCACTGAAGCCTTGTTCCCGACGAGCGCCACCGCCGCCGCTTTCGGCCTCCACCGTGGGCAGCTCGCTCCGGGCACTCTCACGCCACCACGACTCTCTGGCCAGCACCACATCATCGTCCTGAAGCTGTTCGACCCATCCATTGGTTCCCTAGTGCACTACAGAGCCTCCCCGACGCTCGCCGGCGTTCTTCCTCGCCGCCGCCGCATCGGTCTCCGTCGATCCCCCTCGATCCAGCATGTTTTCATCCAATTGATGGCACCTACACATTCCCCGTGTCTCACTGAAGCTTTTGCACAGGTCGGTTGCCAACGTTCGCCACCGGAGCTCCGCCGTCGACGGTGACCCCTCCGCCGTCACCTCGGGCTCGAGTCGAACTCCACTGTTCCGGCCATCCCCGTCCACGACAAGTAGCGCAACGAGACCACAGTAAGACCCTGAGCCTTTCCCTGCCCTTGAACCTCGCCGCCGGTGACCACCGTCGCCGGAACACGGTCGCCTCCACCTTGCTCTGTTCGGGTTCACGGCCAAGGGCTTCGGGTTAGAAGGCAAAGAAATCCAGGGGGTTAAGTGCATAGCCTAAGACTCAGAGAAATAGTAACCAAGGACCCCTTTGTGTAAATTAGGCTGTCAACTTAGAAATTCTGTATCTATTCGAGGAAAAATCATAAAAATGCAAACTAAATTTTGTTGGAATCCTTAAGTCAAATTCGACTACTTTTGTTTAGGAAGTTTGAGCAGTAGGTGTATATTTTCTGATGTAGATTAAATATTAGAAAATAAGTGTTTTAATTGTATCTCATGTTGTAGGCATGTGTTAAAGCTGAAATTTGGATCACAGATTGTAGGTGCTATGTATAGCTCTGTGTAAAAAGTTCGAGTACTTTACTGTTCATTTGCTTAGGTTTCGAGTACTTTTTGTTATATGTTGATAAAAGTTACTTAATTTAATTCCCAATGTGTCCCTTCATATTTAGGGCTGAAAAATTTATCTTAGCTTTGTTACAACAGGAGTAATTTAAGATAAAAATTTGAGAAACAGAAACCTAATATAACTTGAGTTATAAATTTCAAACTTAAATTCAAAGGTAATTCATAAATAAAATTGTTATGCATGAAAAATTATGAAACTTTTCTGGACTATTAATCTTGAGTAATTCATGATGTTCTTAAATTCTGAACTCTAGTTTTAGTGTAAAACTCCAATTATAATTATATCTTGAAAATTCCAATTATAATCTTGTTTAATTTTGTGGCTTAGTTCCTTTAGAGTAAAATTTCAATAAAAACCACCTATGATAATTTTCATAAGTACTAATTATTTTTCTTAATTCAAGATTTGGTTAATTAATCCAAGTTAGCCATAATTAAGTAATAACCTAAGATTAATTACAATGATTAGCTAATAAAATAAATAGAGTTTGTTAAGTGTATTTAGTGTTGCTTATAGTAAACTGATATCCTACTTATTATAGTTAATCGGATGTTTAGGGTAACCACCCTGTTGCCTAACGAGACTAGTTAGTTTAGTTAATACTCGATAAATGACTGCCCAGTAGAGAGTAGTTTGGTTATTTATTGTAATATAGTTTTCTTTATTTGGATTGCAACTTTATTGGAAATTGAAATGAAAATGGATACATCCATTAAACTTCAACTTGCATATCATGTAGACTCGACCACTCTCGCTGACGGGGATTATCAGCTGATCCCGGAACAAGAAGGAGGTTATTCTGAAGACCCCGGAACTCTCGTCGCGGATTTCTCTGAAGCCCCGAACCAAGGTTCGGAAGAAAATAATTTGACTAACCCCAGCCTCACCAACGAAGGCAAGCCCCGGACATAACCCCTACTTTATTACACTGCAACCTATATTATTTATATATATATATCTATATGCATTAAGTTCTTAGGAGTTATTTGGAAACTTTAGTTGCATAATTCCAGAAACCTATGAGTTGAACACTAGAACTTGAGTTCGACTAGCTGCTATGCTAATAGGACCGGTAGAAGTCGAGTGATTTCCTGTCACTCGCGCGATATAGGAGTTGTAATGTTTACATTCCTGTTATCACTATAAGGATGACGGACGGGAGTTGTGAGGTATCATGGTGAGATGATACCCCATCTGTGACGTGGAATTTGATAAGGTCGCAGTGTGTGGTAGCGGTGGTTAAGCGTTTGAAAGTACTAGCCACATGCCGTGAAATATGGTAAGCGGTAAGCCTAGTAACCGATCGGCCCGAGGAGTGGACATACCCCCCACCACATGTATTTGCTTCTTTTGGTTACTTTGTTCGATGTGTAGGCATATGTGTTGCTGGGCAACCAGGAGTACGGGGTTTGTAGTCGCGCTACAGACGTACTTCCTGCACTTTGGATGTGCGTATGACCTGCAGTCGCTTGTGGTGGCACTGATCCACGAGTCGGAATGAAAGGCAAACGGTTGCTTCGGAAAATCCTGTGGTATTCCAAGCGTGTGAGTTAGGTTTACCTTGCAAGGGTTGAATCTCGATTCAGAATCGTCCGCCTCTCACGATGTATGAGACTGCTTATTCCCTTTACCACATAGAGTAACAAGAGCAACTTTATAATTATTAAAGATGGTGCTTGATTAAAGATTTCACCATGCTTGATTAGTTATAGGTGCTTACCTAGAATGGTTAATCAACTAGAACCTGAAAGCTAAAAGTTGGAATTAAGGATCTACTCTTTGTTGCTTTTCAGCTGAAAACCCCTACCCAAAGCTAAAAGCCAGCATGAGTCTAGTTATGGGCTAAGATATACCCAAATCCGGGTAAGTCTTGCTGAGTATTAGTATACTCAGCCTTGCTTTCATTTATTTACTTCAGGTAATCCTTCTGAGGAGCCCACGTTCATTACACCGTGGCCTTACCCTTTGCCTGATGGTTGGTCCGTGGAATGGGATCCGTCCCCGGCCAACACAGACTCCGCCGAGTGATATTATGCCAGGGCTAGCATAATATCTGTAATGACGTCGTGTATATTAACTACGCTTTTCAAACTCCGCTGCTTTAACCAGAAACTTGAACTTGTGTTGTAATAAACTCTCCTCAGTGAGAACAAATGTTATTTTGTATATTTGTGTAATATAACTGCCTGTGGTGTAAATTATTTTGGCATTGTATCTCTGGACTCACCTTCGTGTGAGGTACCTTGTTGGATCCTGTGTTCGGTGGTTCATCGGGACGTTACCCGACAGACCAATAGTTTTATACCGTTTGAAGTGCGAGGTAGCCCTTCATTGAGGACTCGCGTACTTGAGCCGGTATAATTCAGGTTGGTTCTGCCACATCTATCCCCTCTTGAAAAGGATGAGAACCTTCTGAAGACCATCGGCTACTTTTGGTCCGATGCCTTGAACTGTTTTCTCTTTGGACATGGACCGATGACTCCAACCCTTCTGGACGTGATGATGATCACTGGTCTGGACATCTCTTCAACCTGTCCCTCTGCCTACAGACTGTCTGAAGTTCCTTTCAAGTTGTCTTCCAAAGCAGAGTGCACAAACTGGGGTGCATACCTGAATCAACACATAAAAACCAAAGGCCCTGTGACAGAGAAGGAACACACAGCTTTCTTGAATCTTTGGTTAGAACACTTCCTATTCTATGGTCCTTCCCTTGCTCCAACCAAGAATTATCTCCCTCTAGCGTATGAGCTAGCCAAAGGTCACACTGTTGGCCTTGGTAAATTATTCCTTGGAGAAATCTACAGATACCTCCATCTGATGTCTTTGAGCCTTCTTTCCCAGAAGAAACTTAGAACTGGTGGTCCCTGGTGGTTCATCCAGTTGTGGGCTCACCTTTACTTTCAGGATTTCATCCCAAATTTCCCCTCTTTGGCCAATAATTCTTTCTCGGACCAAAGTGGGAGGCAGATCCGATGCACCAGCTTCGGTCAGGCCTTGTACAGCCTCCCTAGCAGCAAGTTGAATCCTTCAGATGCTTCACCGATGGGAACCCAGAAGACGGCGAGCGAGAACCTCTCACCCTGTCTGCCCCGGAAGAAGACACACCACGCAAGTAGAGTGACCGACGCCATCCTAGTGATGCCCTTCCCAGCCTTTCTGTTTAAGACGTGCCCTTTTGCGAGACCCTGGCCGAGTAGCACGAGACTTAGTCGTACCCCTAAGTTGTACCCTCCCTGCTTAATAAAATAGTTGGTGCTTGTTGCTTATGATGTGGTGTGCTGGTTTGTTGTGTGCTACTTATTTATATAGATACTGGCAGAAGGTAGATTCTGCCTTATATATACGAATTAAACAACTTAAACATCACCAAAATCGTAACTCCGATTTACCCAATCAACAGGTGACCCCCCGGAATGTCGCGAGGGCCTCCCGTGGCCGGAACCCCGTAGCCGCTAGTGTCGGAGCACAGCCCGTTGAACAAGATCTTCCCCAAGGAGAGCAAGAAGTAAGCCAGAACCGAGGGGGAAGCCAAGAAGGAGAACAACTACCGCCACCCCCACCCCTCGGAGACCTGGCACAGATCATCCATAACCAGACCCTCATACTGGAGACCCTGGCGAACGCCCTCATTAACCGGCAACCACGAGGGCAGAATATGAACGACAAGCTGACGGCCTTTCTAAGGACCAAGCCACCTACCTTCGCCGGATCCTGCAACCCGTTGGATGCTGACGACTGGTTGCGAGTAATTTAGAGGAAGCTCGAACCATTCGAATGCCAGGACCGGGATAAAGTCCTTCTGGCAGCCCACCAGCTCACCGGAACAGCGTTATCCTGGTGGGAAAACTATTGTGCCGCAGCCGAAGATGCCTCTACCATCACCTGGGGAGAATTCGTAAGGGAGTTCCGCCGCTACCATATCCCTTCGGCCACTATGAAGCGCAAGGCGGATGAATTCCGCGCACTACAACAAGGAAGCATGTCGGTAGAAGAATACACCCATCGGTTCATAGAATTGGCCCGGTACGCGCCGGAAGAAGTGAATGATGACGATAAGAAGCAAGACATGTTCAAGAAGGGATTGAGCCCAGAGCTCCGGACCTTGCTTACTCCCCAGATCTATCCGGACTTCAACACTCTGATGAACAAGGCCATCCTCACAGAAAGGGCCAAGGCCGAAGAAAGAAAGGACAATAAACGCAAATTCTTGGAAAGTAAGGCTCGCCAACAGGACCGCTTCCAAAAGCCGAGGAACTCCAACTACACTGCACCAAGACCCCAGGCCCCAATGCAGTATAGGACTCAGTCCCAAGTGACTGGATCACGAGCCTCTGAAGCACAGCCCAAGAGTCAGAATACCATGAGGGCCCCGCAGAGCAACACAAGTCTGGCCGCCTCCGACAACAACAATGTTAGGGCTTGTTTCAACTGCCGAGAGACAGGGCACTTCATTGCCAATTGCCCCTACGCCAAGAATAAGCCGGCCACGTCAGCCTTCTCCAACACGGTGAATGGGCCCAGACCAGCCCTGACCGGTGCTAACCGAGTGCCCGTCCGCAACAATGATGGCAGCCAGCAGGGGAAGCAGCAATCATTTGGACGAGCCCGCGTCAATCACATCGACGCGCAGGAGGCTCAAGAAGCTTAGGGCGTAGTGCTCGGTGAGTATCTAGTCAACTCAGCTCTGGCAACGGTACTATTTGATTCTGGAGCATCACACTCGTTTATATCCTCGAGCTATGTGGAAAAACACAAAATACCTACAGTACTACTAAAAACACCCCTATTAACCCGGACGCCTGGAGGCGACATCAATTGTCAATTAGGTTGTCCCCGGGTAAGGATCAATTTAAGTGGGGTAGACTTCCTAGCAGATTTGGTAGTACTTAAGCCTGGGGGAATAGACGTAATCCTTGGGATGGATTGGTTGAGCCGACACAATGGCCTCATAGGCTGCACTGACAAAGTGGTGCACCTAACAAACCCCGAAGGGATACAAGTGATCTGCCATACTCGGGATAGTAAGTTTGACCCAATGATGTTTAGCCTGGAAGCCAAGCCCTTAGAAGGAGTCCCGATAGTAAACGAATACCCAGATGTGTTCCCCGAAGAGCTTCCCGGTATGCCGCCAGATAGGGATATAGAGTTCGTCATAGACCTCATCCCCGGAACATCCCCTATAGCCAAGAGACCCTATAGGATGGCGGCCTCTGAGTTGACAGAATTAAAGAAGCAACTAGAAGAACTGCAACGAATTGGCTTTATTAGACCAAGCTCGTCGCCATGGGGAGCCCCAGTTCTGTTTGTCAAGAAGAAGGATGGGAGTATGAGGTTGTGTGTAGATTACCGGGCACTTAACGAGGTCACCATTAAGAACAAGTACCCCCTCCCCAGGATTGATGACCTTTTCGATCAGCTAAAAGGAGCCAAGTACTTTTCCAAGATCGATCTAAGGTCAGGATATTTTCAGCTCAAGATTAAGGAAAGTGACATCCCTAAGACAGCTTTTGTCACCCGCTACGGGCAGTTTGAGTTCACCGTAATGTCCTTCGGACTAACCAATGCCCCTGCTTACTTTATGAACCTCATGAACAAAGTGTTTATGGACGAGCTGGATAAGTTTGTCGTAGTCTTTATCGACGACATACTTATTTACTCCAAGAGTGTTCAGGAACATGAACAACATCTGCGGGTAGTGTTGGAAAAATTAAGGATACACAAACTATATGCAAAATTTAGCAAATGCGAATTCTGGCTGGAGAGAGTAGCTTTCCTTGGTCACATTCTGACCGCGGAAGGAGTAGCAGTGGACCCAGAGAAGGTTGAAGCCGTATCCAATTGGCAGCAACCGACTAACGTTAGTGAGATCAGAAGTTTTCTTGGATTAGCCGGATACTATCGGAGATTTATTGAAGGATTCTCCAAGATAGCCCGACCCATGACGGAACTTCTTAAGAAGGAGAAAAAGTTCGCTTGGACAGAATCCTGTGAGAGGAGTTTTCAAGAATTGAAGCGAAGACTGACAACCGCCCCAGTGCTGACCCTACCGGACATTCATCGGGACTTTGTCATTTATTGTGACGCATCCCGACAAGGATTAGGGTGCGTACTGATGCAAGACGGGAAAGTCGTTGCATATGCCTCCCGCCAACTCAAGACTCATGAGCAGAACTATCCGACCCATGATTTGGAACTAGCAGCCGTAGTGCATGCCCTTAAGATTTGGAGACATTACCTGATCGGGAATAAGTGTGAGGTTTACACCGACCACAAGAGTCTGAAGTATATCTTTACCCAGCCGGATTTAAATTTAAGGCAGAGAAGATGGTTGGAGTTGGTCAAGGACTATAATTTGGAAATTCAGTATCACCCCGGAAAGGCGAATGTGGTAGCCGACGCCTTAAGCCGGAAATCCTATAGGCCCAAGGATGACAACCTGCGCGAGGAAATGGCACGATTAAATGTGCACATTGTTCCTCGAGGTTCCAGCCATGTGTTAAGCATTCAATCAACCCTAGAGGATAGAATTAGAGAGGCTCAAAGCTCGGATCAGGAGTTAGTAAAGATCTGCAAGCAAACTGGAGAAAACAAAGCGCCAGGTTTCAGAGTGGACGATAAGGGAACATTATGGTACGAGGATAGAATTTGTGTACCCCAGAATGGAGATTTCCGGCAATTGATCATGGATGAAGCCCATAACTCGGCCTACTCTATCCACCCAGGATCCACCAAAATGTATATGGACATAAAGCAAAAATATTGGTGGAACGGAATGAAGGCGGATATTGCAAGATTCGTGGCTCATTGTGACACTTGTCAAAGGATAAAGGCCGAGCATCAAAAGCCGGCAGGATTATTGCAACCCTTGCCTATTCCGGTGTGGAAGTGGGATGAGATAGGGATGGACTTTGTAGTAGGACTGCCCCGAACACAGAAGGGACACGATTCCATATGGGTAATTGTGGATCGACTCACTAAATCGGCACATTTCGTACCCGTAAGAACCACTTATGGTGGAGAAAAGCTGGCAAAACTTTACGTGGAAAATATAGTAAAGTTACATGGAGTACCTAGCAGAATTGTCTCGGATAGAGGGACCCAATTTACGTCTAGGTTTTGGAAAAGCCTGCACAAAGCCATGGGCACGAAGTTAGATTTTAGCTCCGCATACCACCCACAGACGGATGGTCAAACCGAAAGGGTGAATCAGATCATGGAAGATATGCTGAGAGCATGTGTACTAACCTATGGGAATGATTGGGAACAGAGTCTGCCCTATGCGGAGTTCTCGTACAACAATAGTTACCAGGACAGCTTGGGCATGTCGCCATTCGAAGCCCTCTATGGAAGAAAGTGCAAAACTCCCTTGATGTGGTCGAAAGTTGGAGAGCGTGCCCTAGTAGGACCCGCGCTCATAAAAGAAGCAGAAGAAAAAGTAGCGGAAATCCGCGAGAAATTAAAAGCGGCTCAGTCCCGACAAAAGAGCTATGCAGACAAGAGGAGGCGGGAGATAAGCTTCAGTCCGGGAGATTTTGTTTATCTCAAGGTCTCACCCATTCGAGGAACACGAAGGTTCCAAATACAAGGAAAATTGGCCCCCCGATACATTGGACCGTATCAAGTTCGGAAGAAAGTCGGAGCCGTAGCATACCAACTGGAGTTACCAGAAGAAATGTCAGATATACACCCCGTATTTCATGTCTCGCAATTAAGAAGGTGTTTAAGAGTACCCGAGGGAGAACATGTGCCGGTGGAAACAATAGATCTACAGCCGGATCTGCGATACCAGGAAGTGCCGGTCAAAATTCTGGGCACAGTCATCAGAAGGACAAGAAACTCCGAAGTACGGATATGCAGAGTCCAGTGGAGCAGACACGGAGAAGAGGAAGCCACCTGGGAACGCGAGGAGGCCCTAAAGAAAGAATTTCCCCATCTGTTTAGGAGCCAGCCGAATCTCGAGGACGAGATTCATTTAAGTGGGGTAGGTTTGTGACGCCCTGAAAATTCACTCAATAAAATCATGCACTAGAGTGATTCGGTTCGACGTCAAAACCCTAACCGGAGCGCTGTTCCGTTCCGCATCGCTCGCCCACGCGCGACCGTCCGCCGTAATTAACGCAGACGCGACCCCCTTCCTTTTCTCCTCTCCTCGTGCCGCGCGCATGGCCGACCGGCCGCGACCAATGCCGCAAGTAGCGCCGACGCTCCTCGTGCCGCGCGCAAACCCCCGCGCGCGCGTGGCCGACCGGCCGCGGTCGCCGCCGCGACCGGCGCCGGCGCGTCCTTTTTTTTCCCCTCTCTCTTTTTCTTTTTCTCCCTCCCATTTCTTCCTTTTCTTTTCTTTTTCCAACCTCTCTCTCTCTTTTCTTTCTCTCCTTTCCTCTCTCCCCTTTTCCTTTTTCTTTTCCCTTTTCCTTCCTCCTTTCTTTTTCCCTCTTCCCTTCTCCTCCCCTCTCTTTCCCCTGACTCTGCTCCCGAGCGCCACCCGCCGCACGCTGCCGTGCCGCGCACGCCCCCACGTGCCCCGCGTGGCCGTGCGCCACGCCGAGCGCCGCGCCGTGCCCGCGCCCCGCCCTGTGCCCGGCTGCCGTGCCCAAGCGCGCGCGCGCGCGTGCACCGCGTGCCGCGCCGCCCGCCGTGCCGCCCGCGCACGGCCGAGCCGTGGCGACGCGCCGCCCGCCGCTGCACCCCGCCTCGCCGCCTGCGCCGCCCCCTGTGCGCACAACACCCGGCCCCTCCCCACGTGCTTGACGCCGCGCCCCGCGACCCCGGGCGCCATTAATGGCCGTCCCGAGGCCGCTCCGCCGGCCACCGCTGCCTACCCCCTCCGGCCGCCTTTAAATAGACCCCGCGCCACCCCTCGTCTCCCCCACAGCCCCCACCGCCGCCTCCTGCCTCTCCCCGCGCCCCCATCGCCGGCCGCCCGAGCCGCACCAACCGCCGCCGCAGGCCACCGTCGCCCGGCCCCCTCGCTCCACCTCGGCTCAAGGTGAGGCCGGGGATGGGTTCCCCGTGCCCCCCTCCTTCTTTTCCCCCCCCACCCCGAGCCGCCCGGGCCTAGGCCGCCGGATTGGGGCCGGCGCCGAGCTCCCTCCTCCACCTCTGTTTTCCTCTGGCAAGAGGAGGAAGAAAGGGGGGCTTTTGCCCAAAGCCCCTCCCCCCTTTCCTGTTTTTCCAAATAAGCCCCCCCCTCACTCTAACACACATATCCACCCCTTTTTACAAAAGGAACCCGCTCTTTTTAATATTTCAAACCAAGCCCCCCTCACCACGTAAACCTAATTACACCCGACACCGTTAGAATGCCCTGAATATTTCTAGTATTCGCAAATAAGCCCCTACCCTCCTTAGATAATTGTGAATAGGCCCCTGGACCCCTGTTTAAGCCCTAAAACCCGCTTTGGCGCGTCATTTTATGCGTAAAACGACCTCCGATTGACCCGAAACTTTACGACGCCCTTTCTAGTATAGTTTTAGCCACGTCATTAAGAAACCACCCAGAGATATTGCCCCGACCTCCGTAACTAAATTATTTCCGATTCAAGCTCAACGGTAAAAGCTTTTAGTTCTTGTGCTTGATTGTGTGCCTGTTTGTTTGCGTCGTAGGGCACGGAGTGAACGAGGAAGGTCCCGACTGTGACCAAGCGAACGAGGAGCAGTTCCGCGACTCCGAGCCCGAGGGACAGTGCTACGATCAGGACCTTCCGCAAGAGTTTGACGATGGCAAGTTCAATTCCGCCCTTTGATGCATGTTTCTGTCCTAGTTTTTATAAACACAACCCAGTGGCCTGTTTTATAAAATTGCATGGTTTTGCGTGCTGGAAACCTGGTAGGATCGCCACCCTTGTTTGAAATACCCATACTTTGACCGCCTGATTTATAAAGAAAATGCGTGTGTGTGGGAAGGGACAAAATGTGGTTTTGAAAAGTGAGTTAGACAGGATGGATGGCATTTCTGTGTGAATTGCCGTTGGTGTGCTCGTACCTGTGTGGTTGAGCGTGTAAGGGAGATATCCATCTTGTCCCCCCCTAAGGACCGAGTTGATGTGTCGTCTCACCTAGCTTCCTGTCGTGCAAACCACTTGACCGTTGTATGGGCAACGGCTTGGCCTAACCCCACTAGTCAGTCTGATAGCCATCAGGAGGGCTGGGAGCAATGGGTAATCAAGGAGACGGGATAAGCTCTGTGTGACTTATGCCCCGGTTAAACCTCGGTGATAGGTCGAATGACCCCTTGATGGAACCCGTGGTGGCTAGTCAGGTCTAGCTAAGGTGGGTAAAGGACTCGATGGGATCTGCACCGGCACTAGGGTGTTCGTGTTGTGGTACCCCACCTGTGGGTAAAGTTGCACACCTCTGCAGAGTTAAAAATCTATTCGAATAGCCGTGCCCACGGTACTGGGCAAGTTACGGTGTGGTCACATAACTAGCGTTTCTCTCTGGGAAGGGTTGAACTGGTGTGAGTTGTTTGAAAAGTATCCGGCAATGGTGCCGTGTGCTACGACGGACGGGGAGTCCGGTAGCGGCATGAAACTTGGATCCGTGAGGATCGACATCGTGTGTTCTTAGACACTTGAAAACTTGCTTTGAAAAATGCTTTTAAAACGAACCCTTGCATATAATTGTGTTTCCGCAAAAGAACCGTAACTTTATCCTTGGATTATCCTGTGCATTTAATTCTGTTATAACCCCCCCGTGGGTGTGATTGGACTTGCTGAGTACGTTTGTACTCACCCCGTTCTTACCTTACAGTGGAGGATCCCGACTACATCCCCGAGAACGACGAGTAGGGTCCCGTCCTGCACCCAGTCTTGCCTGTGGGTGAGGTCACCGTTGGAGCTCCGCATGGCGCAAGACTCTGATGATCCCCTGTTCGTAGTTAGTGTAGTAGTATGGGTTTTTGTTGTAATCCTCGCGATAGTGGCGCTTCACTGCCCATTACCGCGAAGAGTTGTACGGTGATGTACCATCTGATGTAATAAAAGTGTTATCAGCCTCCTGGGACTGATAAAGTGACACTTTTAAGTCTTCCCTGATGGGGGGACGCTTCACCACTGGTGGGAGGCAGCTGTGGCAGAACCAACCTGAATTATACCGGCTCAAGTACGCGAGTCCACTTCCGAGGGCTCCAACGTGCTTCAAACGGTATAATCCCTTGGTCTGTCGGGTAACGTCCCGATAAACCACCGATACACAGAATCAAATAAGGTTACCTCACACGAAGGTGAGTCCAGAGATACAATCACCATCACGTTTTACATCACAGGGAATTACATTACAAGAGTTTCCAAAAGAAGTACGAAGTTTCAAACTTAGAGAAATTATTACAAACTGATAAAGTTATGGTTTTTAGCAGCGGAAAACATACGCGATGATCTACAGCACGTCGACAAGACGGATGTCATGCTAAGCCCGGGCACGACATCACTCGATATCACCAGTGTTGGCCGAGGACGGATCCCATTCCACGGACCAATATTCTGGAAGAGCACAGGGCCAAGGCAAGGGAAGAGTAGGGTCTTCAAGACATTACCTGCAAAATATATAACTAGCAAGGCTGAGTATACTAATACTCAGCAAGGCTTACCCGGGATTGGGTATACTTTAGCCCATAACTAGACTTACGAAGGCTTATAATAGTTCCGGGTTTAGTTTCAGCTGAAAAGCGACTAAGAGTAGATCCTTATTTTCCTCTTTAGCTTTCAAGTTCTATGTGATTATCCATTCTAGATAAGCACTTATAACTAAACAAGCAAGGTAGAGCTCTTTATCTCAACCATCAGTATTACTCATCATATAGTTGCTCTTGTTACTCTGTGTGATAAAGGGATTAAGTAGTCTCAAACATCGTGAGAGGCGGACGATTCTGAATCGAATTTAACCTTGCAAGGTAAACCTAACTCACACGCTTGGAACATCCAATGATAGTTCCGAAGCAACCGTTTGCCTTTCATTCCGACTCATGGACAGGTCCACCACAAGCGACTACAGGAACATACGCACTTCCAAAGTGCAGGACATACATCTGTAGCGCGACTACAAAACCCGTATTCCTGGTTGCCCTTGCAACACGTATTTCCCCAATCGAACATAAGTAACCAGAAGAAGCAAGACGAGTGGTGGGAGGTATGTCCACTCCTCGGGCCGATTGGTTACTAGGCTTACCGCTTACCATATTTCGCAGCATGTGGTTAGTACTTTCAAACGCTTAACCCCGATCGGCACACACCGCGACCTTATCAAAATTCAACAACACAGATGGGGTATCACCTCAACCATGATACCTCACAAAACTCCCGTCTGTCATCCTTATAGTGATAACAGGAATGTAAACATTACAATTCCTATATCGCGCGAGTGACAGGAAATCACCCGACTTCTACCGGTCCTATTAGCATAGCAGCTAGTCGGACTCAAGTGCTACTACTCAATACATTGGTTCCTAGGATTCATGCATCTAGGGTTTCAAGCAATTCCTAAGAACTTAATGCATAGAATATGTAAATAGATATAGATTGCAGTGTAATAAAATAGTGGGTTATGACCGGGGCTTGCCTTTACTGGTGGGGCTGGGGTTAGTCAAGTTAATAACGTCCGAACTTTGGTTCGGGCCTTCAGAGAATCCCCTGACGAAGTCCTTAGGGTCTTCAGAACAACCTTCTTCTGGTTCCGGGATTAGCTGGTAATTTCCGTCGGCGAGAGAGGTCGAGTTTACATGATATGCAAGATGGAGTTCAATGGATGCATACATTTTCATCTCAATTCACGGTAAAGATGCAATCCAAAAAGCTAACACTCAAGAACTCATGGTACAAAAAGGAACTTAAGCTTTGAATCATAAGCATTAACTCATGACTATAGCATTAATTTGATTGAAAACAAGAATTGAAATATTTAAAATTAAATTGAAATTTGAATGCGAAGCTTGGATAATTAAGGCTATAAAGTTTTGAAAATTAAAACACAGATCAATTGCATATTTAAAGATTCTGACCAGGAGATTTAATTAGATAAGCTGCAAAGGGTATACCTAGCTATTTTCTATAAAACCAATTAAATTGATCAACTTAAAAGAATTTAAATTACAAAACAAGATTAGGTTTGAAAACTCCACATCAATTCATACTTAATCTATAGAGATTGCATACCAAAAAGCATGATCAACAAAGTTAACATGTAGGAACTATGAATATTACACTTTCTTATCTTAAATTTAACGTGGATTCAAAAATATTTGGTTTCATACCAAACTTACTTAATAGAAGTTGTAGAGTTCAAAATCTAGTTTCTAACAAAACTGGTTTTGCAATTTTTGGAATTTCTTACTATTTTCTATTGATTTTACAAGTCAGCAGCATCACTTCACATGAAATAACAAGCACCCTTACACACAGGTCCTCAAACTCTACTGTTCCTATGGGTCTAGACTTCGCAGAAAACACCCTGAGCTTGCTCTAATTGTTGCACAAGGTCCTCAAGGCGAGCTTGAACAGAGGAGGCGCTTGGGGAGTTCGGTTCCAACGGGAGGGGACCATGCCGGCGGTCGGGGAGGTCGAGCAGCACCCCGGGAACTCCTTTTGGCGATCAGGAAGCGAGGAGAAGGGCCACAGGGAGACATCGACGTTGGGGGGAAACAGAGCTTACAGGTGTGGCTGTTCTGGCCGGTCGGGCAGGAGGCGACGGTGCAACCTTGGTCTGGGGAAACAGGGGCGGCGCAGCTCAGCTTTGGGGAAAGGGCAGGGCGGCGGCCTGGCGCAAGAGGAGCGGCAGCGAGGCAGAACGAGGGGAGGAGTTGAGGGCGTCGGGAGGTGGGGGATTTCCAGTGGAGGCGGTCCTCCACGGCGAAGCAGCTCGGGGAGGAGAGGGCCGCAGCAGCGATGGACAGGAGGCGCGCTGGAGGAAGGTGGCGTGGGGCGAGTGGCGGCGGAGGCACTGCAGCAGTACTGCAACAGCAGAAGACCTGGTGCCGTACGCAGGGTGAGGATAAGGTCACAGTGCAAGTTTGGACGAGGGGGAAGTAGCACAGCTGCCTGCGGAGGGAAATTATAGCGCACGGGAACTTGCAGCACAGCAGGAGGCGGCAAGGTGGTCAGCGATAAGCTGCAGAGCAGAGAGCAGAGCGGCGCCGGAGGAGGAAGAGAAAGGAGATTTTCCCAGGGACCTGTTTGTGAAACTGAAGAAATACAGGGGCTCTACGGTAAACTAATTTTTCCCAACGATACAAAGACCTAATGAGAGGATGCCCAAAACGAAAGTTGTAGAACTTTTCAGGCCCTACAACATTGTTTTAGGGCTCAAGCTTAAAAACCCAAAACTTTCAGCATTACATGTTGAATTTGAACAAAGGTAAAATTTAAATTACCTTGTCCTTACCCAAAAGGATTTGGTCAAAAATTTGGACCTATTTAAAAGTTTTCCTGACTGTCATGATGACCGGCATTCTTGCAGATTAATCCTAAGTAAACTTTTAGAAATCACTTTTATACTCTACTTAAATTGCATAAAAGGACCCATATTTTGCACTAATTACATTTAGGTCCTCGTTTTCCACAAAAACCCATTTTTCATGTGATCTAGCATATCTATTACACTTAATCAGCACTCAAGGACCTATATTCTATAGAAATTACAACTGTACTCTTAATTATTTGTACTATACATAAACACCATAGCAAGCACATACTCTTTACACTAGGTCTAATATTCATAAATCTAATTACCTGGTTGTCACTAAAATAGCTAGGTATACCCTTTGCAGCTTATCTAATTAAATCTCCTGGTCAGAATCTTTAAATATGCAATTGATCTGTGTTTTAATTTTCAAAACTTTATAACCTTAATTATCCAAGCTTCGCATTCAAATTTGAATTTAATTTTAAATATTTCAATTCTTGTTTTCAATCAAATTAATGCTATAGTCATGAGTTAATGCTCATGATTCAAAGCTTAAGTTCCTTTTTGTACCATGAGTTCTTGAGTGTTAGCTTTTTGGATTGCATCTTTACCGTGAATTGAGATGAAAATGTATGCATCCATTGAACTCCATCTTGCATATCATGTAGACTCGACCTCTCTCGCCGACGGAAATTACCAGCTAATCCCGGAACCAGAAGAAGGTTGTTCTGAAGACCCTAAGGACTTCGTCAGGGGATTCTCTGAAGGCCTGAACCAAAGTTTGAACGTTATTAACTTGCCTAACCCCAGCCCCACCAATAAAGGCAAGCCCCGGTCATAACCGACTATTTTATTACACTGCAATCTATATCTATTTACATATTCTATGCATTAATTTCTTAGGAATTGCTTGAAACCCTAGATGCATGAATCCTAGGAACCAATGTATTGAGTAGTAGCACTTGAGTTCGACTAGCTGCTATGCTAATAGGACCGGTAGAAGTCGGGTGATTTCCTGTCACTCGCGCGATATAGGAATTGTAATGTTTACATTCCTGTTATCACTATAAGGATGACAGACAGGAGTTTTGTGAGGTATCATGGTTGAGTTGATACCCCATCTGTGTTGTTGAATTTTGATAAGGTCGCGGTGTGTGCCGATCGGGATTAAGCGTTTGAAAGTACTAACCACATGCCGCGAAATATGGTAAGCGGTAAGCCTAGTAACCAATCGGCCCGAGGAGTGGACATACCTCCCACCACTCGTCTTGCTTCTTCTGGTTACTTATGTTCGATTGGGGAAATACGTGTTGCAAGGGCAATCAGGAATACGGGTTTTGTAGTCGCGCTACAAACGTATGTCCTGCACTTTGGAAGTGCGTATGTTCCTGCAGTCGCTTGTGGTGGACCTGTCCATGAGTCGGAATGAAAGGCAAACGGTTGCTTCGGAACTATCGTTGGATGTTCCAAGCGTGTGAGTTAGGTTTACCTTGCAAGGTTAAATTCGATTCAGAATCATCCGCCTCTCACGATGTTTGAGACTACTTAATCCCTTTATCACACAGAGTAACAAGAGCAACTATATGATGAGTAATACTAATGGTTGAGATAAAGTGCTCTACCTTACTTGTTTAGTTATAAGTGCTTATCTAGAATGGATAATCACATAGAACTTGAAAGCTAAAGAGGAAAATAAGGATCTACTCTTAGTTGCTTTTCAGCTGAAACTAAACCCGGAACTATTATAAGCCTTCATAAGTCTAGTTATGGGCTAAAGTATACCCAATCCCGGGTAAGCCTTGCTGAGTATTAGTATACTCAGCCTTGCTAGTTATATATTTTGCAGGTAATGTCTTGAAGACCCTACTCTTCCCTTGCCTTGGCCCTGTGCTCTTCCAGAATATCGGCCAACACTGGTGATATCGAGTGATGTCGTGCCCGGGCTTAGCATGACATCCGTCTTGTCGACGTGCTGTAGATCATCGCGTATGTTTTCCGCTGCTAAAAACCATAACTTTATCAGTTTGTAATAATTTCTCTAAGTTTGAAACTTCGTACTTCTTTTGGAAACTCTTGTAATGTAATTCCCTGTAGATCAGTCCGGCAATTCCCAACAACCGTCACCACCATTTCCCAATCTAGCCGAAGTTTTGGCTCGGCAAACCGAGCTTCTCAACTTATTGGTACAAGCACAGCAGAATCAACAACACCAGCAGTCACGAGGTCGTGATGAAGCTCTGGTAGCAACCTATCAAGATTTCCTCAGTACCCAGCCCCCGCTGTTCAGCAAAGCGGAGGAGCCTTTGGATGCCGATGCTTGGCTTCGCACCATTGAATCCAAGTTTACTCTTCTTACGATTCCCTGTGCGGATTCTAGCAAGGCTCACTTTGCTGCACAACAATTATGCGGAGCTGCCCGTATTTGGTGGGATAGTTATTGTGCTATGCAAACTGATGGCCATGTTATCTCCTGGGAGGAATTCCGTAATGCCTTCAGAGCACATCATATACCTGAGGGATTGATGGAGCGGAAATTGAATGAGTTCTTGGCACTTACTCAAGGCACCCGCACCGTACTACAGTATGCACAGGCTTTTAATCACCTGTGTCAGTATGCGGGCTATCATGCTGATAATGATGCCAAGAAGCAAGATCATTTTCGTCGAGGTTTGAATACTAAGCTCAAGGAATGCCTGAACCTTATTAAGGCAAATACCTTCAGTGAGCTGGTTAACATGGCCCTGACTCAGGAGGATTGTATCATGGCACATCGTGCCGAAAAGAAGCGTAAGGTTTCCACTGGATCCGCGAGCGTTCAACCCTCGTGGTATCCGTTTGATCAGAATGTATTGTCTGAAGCACCACAGCGAAACGCTCCGATCGGCAGACTGGTTTTTAGGCCATCTCAACAGCAAGGAGTGTATCAACCTCCTGTATCTCGGCAACAACCACAACAATTTGGTCCATGGCCAAATGTTCAACAAGATCGACAGAGAAGCAGCACCTATCACAGTTTCAATTGCGGAAGTGCGGATCACTTTATCAGAGATTGTCCGCAGCCCAAGAAACCTAATCAAGGGCAGAGTTCCAGTCAGAATAACCAGAATAAGGGCAAGAGGCCGATGATGCAAGTTCGGCAAGGACAAATCAACTTCACTACCCTTGCAGAACTTCCGGATGGAGCTCCTATCATGTCGGGTACATTTTCAGTACACCACAAACCAGTTGTTACATTATTCGATTTAGGAGCAACTCATAGTTTCATTAGTAACAACTGCAGTACCCGAATAGGACTTGATCTTTGCCGTACTAAGGGGTCATATGTGATCTCTACCCCTGGAGGAAAAATTACATCTGGCCAAATGATCAAAAAGGTGCCAATTCAATTGGGTAGCAAGGAAATCAGAACTGATTTGATTTTATTAAACCTAGAGGGTATTGATATTATACTTGGGACAAATTGGATGATAGAACATAGAGTACTGCTAGACATCTCTTCCCGAGTTATCGAGATTGACTCACCACATCAAGGAGCAACTACCCTCTATCTGCCCCGACAGGAGTATCTGCACTCTTGCACTTATGCCATCACAGACATCAAGGTAAAAGATATTCCTGTAGTCTGTGAGTACCCCGATATCGTTCCAGACGACTTGCCTGGGATGCCACCAGACAGAGACATCGAGTTCATTATTGAACTTCAACCTAGCACCGCTCCTATGTCGAAGAGGCCGTATCGCATGCCTCCAAATGAATTGGCTGAATTGAAAATCCAACCCCAAGATCTTCTGGACAAGGGTTTCATACGCCCAAGTGCTTCACCTTGGGGTTGTTCGGCTCTCTTCGTAAAGAAGAAAGACAATAGCCTAAGGTTATGTGTCGATTATCGTCCACTCAATGCGGTCACCATCAAACATAAGTACCCTCTTCCCCGCATTGACATCTTGTTCGATCAGTTAGCTGGAGCTAAGGTCTTTTCCAAGATTGACTTGCGCTCTGGTTATCATCAGATCAAGATTAGACCTTGTGACATTCCAAAAATGGCCTTCTCAACCAGATATGGACTTTATGAATATCTGGTTATGTCATTTGGGCTTACTAACGCACCGGCATATTTCATGTATCTTATGAATTCAGTCTTTATGCCGGAGCTTGACAAATTTGTCGTGGTCTTCATCGATGACATTCTGATATATTCCAAGACTAAAGAAGATCATGCCAATCATTTACGTATCGTGCTTCAACGACTACGTGATCATCGCCTTTATGCCAAATTCTCAAAATGTGAATTTTGGCTAGATAGTGTGAAATTTTTGGGACACACTATCTCTAGTGAAGGCATATTGGTTGATCCAACTAAAGTCCAGGAAGTTATGGATTGGAAGCCTCCAACTTTGGTTCATCAAATACGAAGTTTCCTTGGATTAGCGGGATACTATCGCCGATTCATTCCAGACTTCTCCAAGATAGCTAAACCCATGACTGAACTGCTTAAGAAAGAGGTTAAGTTCCGCTGGGATGATAAGTGTGATAAAGCATTCCACACTTTGAGAAGACTTCTAACAACTGCCCCAGTGCTAGCTCAACCAGATAATACTCAGCCTTTTGATGTCTATTGTGATGCTTCTGGAACTGGCCTTGGTTGTGTTCTTATGCAAAACAACCGAGTCATTGCTTATGCATCCCGAGCACTTCGGAACCATGAACGAAATTATCCAACACATGATCTTGAATTGGCAGCTGTTATTCATGCTCTCAAAATCTGGAGACATCATCTTATGGGTACTAAGTGTAACATCTACACTGACCATAAGAGCCTCAAGTATATCTTCACTCAAGCTGACTTAAATATGAGGCAAAGGCGTTGGTTAGAACTGATTAAAGACTACGATCTTGAGGTATACTACCATCTTGGCAAGGCCAATGTGGTTGCGGATGCCCTTAGCCGCAAGGCACATTGTCACTGTTTATCCATAGCAACCTTCAGTGACACTCTCTGCAATCAGATGAGGAAGCTCAATTTAGAAATCATTCCTCAAGGTAGTCTGAATCTTTTATCGATCGAGTCTACCCTTCGAGATAAAATCATCGTGTCTCAACTACATAATGAGGGTATCAAAATTATCAAATCAAAGTTATCTCAGGGAGAAGCTAAATATAAGTGTTTTCACACTGATCATCAAGGAACTTTATGGTTCAACAATCGAATTGTTGTACCTAAAGATCATCAGCTTCGCAAGCAAATCCTTGATGAGGCACATCTATCCAAGTTCTCTATTCATCTTGGTAGTACCAAAATGTATCAAGATCTTCGACAGAATTTTTGGTGGACCAGAATGAAAAGAAAAATTGCTAAATATGTATCTGAGTGCGATACGTGCCAGAGAGTTAAAGCCAGTCATCTCAAGGCATCTGGTACACTCCAACCATTGCCCATTCCGTCATGGAAATGGGAAGATATTAGTATGGATTTTATTGTGGGTCTTCCTAACACCTCCCAAAAGCATGACTCCATATGGGTAATCATTGATAGACTCACAAAAATGGCTCACTTTATTCCCGTACATACTACTTACTCTGCCAAGAAATATGCTGAAGTCTATATGGATCAAATTGTTCGGTTGCATGGTGTTCCTAAGACTATTATTTCTGATCGGGGGGCACAATTCATTGCACGCTTCTGGGAACAACTACAGTTTGCTCTTGGATCCAAACTGATTCGAAGCTCTGCATATCATCCCCAGACTGATGGGCAGACTGAGCGAGTCAACCAAATCCTTGAAGACATGCTCGGAGCTTGTATAATTCATTATGGTACGAGCTGGGACAAATGTCTTGCTTTGGCTGAATTCTCTTACAACAACAGTTATCAATCTAGCCTTCAGATGGCTCCTTTTGAAGCGTTATACGGTCGCAGATGTCGAACTCTTTTGAGTTGGTCCGAGACCGGTGAACGCAAAATCTTTGGACCAGACCTAGTTGTCGAAGCCGAAGATAAGGTCAAGATTATTCAAGCCAACCTTAAAATAGCTCAGTCCAGACAGAAAAGCTATGCAGATAAAAGAAGGAAGCCTCTGCAATTCCAAGTAGGAGATTTTGTCTATCTCCGAGTATCTCCTACCAAAGGTGTTCAGCATTTCGGCATAAAAGGGAAATTAGCACCACGGTATGTTGGACCTTTTGAGATTCTTAAGGTCTGTGGCCCCGTGGCTTACAAAATTCGCCTTCCATCTCAATTGGCTGCCATTCACGATGTCTTCCATATCTCTCAACTCAAGAAATGTATTAAAATACCTACGGAGATCATTGAAACCACCACCATTGAGATTGAACCTGATTTGTCTTACACCGAGCAACCTATTCAAATTTTGGATACCAAGGAAAGAGTCACCAGGAAAAAGACGATTAAGATGTACAAGATTTTGTGGGATCACCACACTGAAGAAGAAGCAACTTGGGAAACAGAATCTTATCTTCAACAAAATTTCCCAAACTTCCTTCAAGCCAATCCCCAAATCTAATCGTCTGATTCTTTCTGCCTTCGAATCTCGGGATGAGATTCTTTTTAGGGGGGAAGGCTGTGACAACCAGGTAATTAGATTTATGAATATTAGACCTAGTGTAAAGAGTATGTGCTTGCTATGGTGTTTATGTATAGTACAAATAATTAAGAGTACAGTTGTAATTTCTATAGAATATAGGTCCTTGAGTGCTGATTAAGTGTAATAGATATGCTAGATCACATGAAAAATGGGTTTTTGTGGAAAACGAGGACCTAAATGTAATTAGTGCAAAATATGGGTCCTTTTATGCAATTTAAGTAGAGTATAAAAGTGATTTCTAAAAGTTTACTTAGGACTAATCTGCAAGAATGCCAGTCATCATGACAGTCAGGAAAACTTTTAAATAGGTCCAAATTTTTGACCAAATCCTTTTGGGTAAGGACAAGGTAATTTAAATTTTACCTTTGTTCAAATTCAACATGTAATGCTGAAAGTTTTGGGTTTTTAAGCTTGAGCCCTAAAACAATGTTGTAGGGCCTGAAAAGTTCTACAACTTTCATTTTGGGCATCCTCTCATTAGGTCTTTGTATCGTTGGGAAAAATTAGTTTACCGTAGAGCCCCTGTATTTCTTCAGTTTCACAAACAGGTCCCTAGGAAAATCTCCTTTCTCTTCCTCCTCCGGCGACGCTCTGCTCTCTGCTCTGCAGCTTATCGCTGACCACCTTGCCGCCTCCTGCTGTGCTGCAAGTTCCCGTGCGCTATAATTTCCCTCCGCAGGCAGCTGTGCTACTTCCCCCTCGTCCAAACTTGCACTGTGACCTTATCCTCACCCTACGCACGGCACCAGGTCTTCTGCCATTGCAGTACTGCTGCAGTGCCTCCGCCGCCACTCGCCCCACGCCACCTTCCTCCAGCGCGCCTCCTGTCCATCGCTGCTGCGGCCCTCTCCTCCCTGAGCTGCTTCGCCGTGGAGGACCGCCTCCACTGGAAATCCCCCACCTCCCGACGCCCTAAATTCCTCCCCTCGTTCTGCCTCGCTGCCGCTCCTCTTGCGCCAGGCCGCCGCCCCTGCTCTTCCCCAAACAGGTGCTGCCGCCGCCCTGCCCTTTCCCCAAACCGGAGCTGCGCCGCCCCTGTTTCCCTAGACCAAGGTTGCACCGTCGCCTCCTGTCCGACCGGCCAGAACAGCCGCACCTGTAAGCTCTGTTTCCCCCCAACGTCGATGTCTCCCTGTGGCCCTTCTCCTCGCTTCCTGATCGCCAAAAGGAGTTCCCGGGGTGCTGCTCGACCTCCCCGACCGCCGGCATGGTCCCCTCCCGTTGGAACCGAACTCCCCAAGCGCCTCCTCTGTTCAAGCTCGCCTTGAGGACCTTGTGCAACAATTAGAGCAAGCTCAGGGTGTTTTCTGCGAAGTCTAGACCCATAGGAACAGTAGAGTTTGAGGACCTGTGTGTAAGGGTGCTTGTTATTTCATGTGAAGTGATGCTGCTGACTTGTAAAATCAATAGAAAATAGTAAGAAATTCCAAAAATTGCAAAACCAGTTTTGTTAGAAACTAGATTTTGAACTCTACAACTTCTATTAAGTAAGTTTGGTATGAAACCAAATATTTTTGAATCCACGTTAAATTTAAGATAAGAAAGTGTAATATTCATAGTTCCTACACGTTAACTTTGTTGATCATGCTTTTTGGTATGCAATCTCTATAGATTAAGTATGAATTGATGTGGAGTTTTCAAACCTAATCTTGTTTTGTAATTTAAATTCTTTTAAGTTGATCAATTTAATTGGTTTTATAAAAAATAGCTAGGTATACCCTTTGCAGCTTATCTAATTAAATCTCCTGGTCAAAATCTTTAAATATGCAATTGATCTGTGTTTTAATTTTCAAAACTTTATAACCTTAATTATCCAAGCTTCGCATTCAAATTTGAATTTAATTTTAAATATTTCAATTCTTGTTTTCAATCAAATTAATGCTATAGTCATGAGTTAATGCTTATGATTCAAAGCTTAAGTTCCTTTTTGTACCATGAGTTCTTGAGTGTTAGCTTTTTGGATTGCATCTTTACCGTGAATTGAGATGAAAATGTATGCATCCATTGAACTCCATCTTGCATATCATGTAGACTCGACCTCTCTCGCCGACGGAAATTACCATCTAATCCCGGAACCAGAAGAAGGTTGTTCTGAAGACCCTAAGGACTTCGTCAAGGGATTCTCTGAAGGCCCGAACCAAAGTTCGGACGTTATTAACTTGACTAACCCCAGCCCCACCAGTAAAGGCAAGCCCCGGTCATAACCCACTATTTTATTACATTGCAATCTATATCTATTTACATATTCTATGCATTAAGTTCTTAGGAATTGCTTGAAACCCTAGATGCATGAATCCTAGGAACCAATGTATTGAGTAGTAGCACTTGAGTCCGACTAGCTGCTATGCTAATAGGACCGGTAGAAGTTGGGTGATTTCCTGTCACTCGCGCGATATAGGAATTGTAATGTTTACATTCCTGTTGTCACTATAAGGATGACAGACGGGAGTTTTGTGAGGTATCATGGTTGAGGTGATACCCCATCTGTGTTGTTGAATTTTGATAAGGTCGCGGTGTGTGCCGATCGGGGTTAAGCGTTTGAAAGTACTAACCACATGCCGCGAAATATGGTAAGCGGTAAGCCTAGTAACCAATCGGCCCGAGGAGTGGACATACCTCCCACCACTCGTCTTGCTTCTTCTGGTTACTTATGTTCGATTGGGGAAATACGTGTTGCAAGGGCAACCAGGAATACGGGTTTTGTAGTCGCGCTACAGACGTATGTCCTGCACTTTGGAGGTGCGTATGTTCCTGCAGTCGCTTGTGGTGGACCTGTCCATGAGTCGGAATGAAAGGCAAACGGTTGCTTCGGAACTATCGTTGGATGTTCCAAGCGTGTGAGTTAGGTTTACCTTGCAAGGTTAAATTTGATTCAGAATCGTCCGCCTCTCACGATGTTTGAGACTACTTAATCCCTTTATCACACAGAGTAACAAGAGCAACTGTATGATGAGTAATACTGATGCTTGAGATAAAGAGCTCTACCTTGCTTGTTTAGTTATAAGTGCTTATCTAGAATGGATAATCACATAGAACTTGAAAGCTAAAGAGGAAAATAAGGATCTACTCTTAGTCGCTTTTCAGCTGAAACTAAACCCGGAACTATTATAAGCCTTCATAAGTCTAGTTATGGGCTAAAGTATACCCAATCCCAGATAAGCCTTGCTGAGTATTAGTATACTCAGCCTTGCTAGTTATATATTTTGCAGGTAATGTCTTGAAGACCCTACTCTTCCCTTGCCTTGGCCCTGTGCTCTTCCAGAATATTGGTCCGTGGAATGGGATCCGTCCTCGGCCAACACTGGTGATATCGAGTGATGTCGTGCCCGGGCTTAGCATGACATCCGTCTTGTCGACGTGCTGTAGATCATCGCGTATGTTTTCCGCTGCTAAAAACCATAACTTTATCAGTTTGTAATAATTTCTCTAAGTTTGAAACTTCGTACTTCTTTTGGAAACTCTTGTAATGTAATTCCCTGTGATGTAAAATGTGATGGTGATTGTATCTCTGGACTCACCTTCGTGTGAGGTAACCTTATTTGATCCTGTGTATCGGTGGTTTATCGGGACGTTACCCGACAGACCAAGGGATTATACCGTTTGAAGCACGTTGGAGCCCTCTGAAGTGAACTCGCGTACTTGAGCCGGTATAATTCAGGTTGGTTCTGCCACAGCAGCAGCCACCGCAAGGGGGTCATCCGCGACAGGCCAATCATCGCTTCCTCCAGAAGACCTGTGCCAGCACATCAATGAAGGTCACGACGCGCGGACCGTGATCTCCTCTAGGCGCCAGGTCCGCGAAGAAGTCAAAACGGAAGGTACTGACTGTAGCGACCGATTTCCTACTTTTTCTGCACGTTTCAGCAGCTACAAGTATCCAGAGGGCTTCAAACCGATCGGCATCACTAAGTACGACGGCAAGCAAGCCCCTCAGCAGTGGCTCCGTTGCTACTCCACGGCCATTGAGGTTGCAGGGGGTTCGAATATCACCAAAGTCATCTACTTCCCGATGGCTTTGGACCCTGCGCCGCTCACTTGGTTGGAGAGCCTCAGCAACAACTCGATCGACTCCTGTGAGTGCCTCAAGAAGGTCTTCATTGACAACTTCCAGGGAGCGATTGCTCGTGCAAGTACTCGTCATGATCTTGCTCAGTGTAAGCAAGAACGTAACGAGCTTCTGCGGTCCTACACACGTCACCTCTTTGACGTCCGCGCCACTATCGCGAACATCTCGGAGGATGACATCATCGATTGTTTCTACAGCAGCATCACCGACCCGGGCATCTACAGGGATTTCGGGCGGAACAGGCCGAAGACTGTTGCGGGCCTTCATGATATGATGCACGATTGGTTCAAGCAGGAGGAGAAGATGTGGGAGCGGTTCCCGCGGTGTCAAGATAGCACTCTGAGGCGCCCAAACGACAACCGCAACGACAAAGGCCAGCGGGACTTTTTGGGTCCACCCCGGAAACGAAAGCCAGATGATATCATCACGGCTATTGATCGTCCTTCATGGGGCAAGAAGTCGATGACGCAGGAGGAGTTTGAGAAGCTCCTGCAGAAGAAGTGCCCGTGGCACCCAGGTGCCAATCATGCCGCCATTGACTGCTACCACCTTCGGAGAACGTTCAGCAACTCCGGTGGTGGAAAGAAGAACAAGAAGCCTACGGACAAAGAACCTGAGGAGACGATCAAGAGGACCACGGGCACAACCCGAAGTTTCAAGACGCCTCGAAGGTCGTCAACGTCATCTTCGGGGGAGATGAGGATTTTGGTTCCCGGCGGGACCAGAAGCTGCTTCTCCGGGAGATTTTGTCCGTCGAGCCGGCGGTACCACGACCACTCTGTTGGTCGGAGTTCCCCATCTCGTTCTCTCGCGATGACCAGTGGATGAGCTTTTCGGAGCCCGGTAAGTTTCCCTTGGTCCTGGATCCTGTGGTGGCGGAGGTCAGGCTCACCAAGGTCCTCATCGATGGAGGGAGCGGGCTCAATCTCATCTTCGTCAGCACTCTAAAGAAAATGGGCCTGGATTTCAAGGACATGCTCGTTCCCAGCAAGTCCCCCTTTTACGGCATCGTCCCAGGTAACGCGGCACACCCGCTTGGCATGGTGGTCCTCCCAGTCACCTTCAGCACGCGGGAGTTCATCAAATTCGAAGTGGCTAACTTCGAATCTTCTTACCATGCAATATTGGGTCGTCCGGCACTCGCCAAGTTCATGGCAGTGCCGCATTACATCTATCTACTTCTTAAGATGTCAGGACTCAGTGGAGTACTCACCCTCCGTGGTGACCTGAAGAAGTCGTATGACTGCAATCAGGAGGCGATCCAGTATGCTTCGACTACTCGCATGCCAGATGCTTCGGGAGAAGTACTCGCGGCCGTGCAGCAGCTTTCCCAGTCCGGGCTGGAGATTCCCTCCAAGAAGGCCAGCAAGTTGAGCATCCAGTCGACTGATGATGTGGCCCTCAAGACGATCCAGATTCAGGAGGGAGATTCATCTAAGACCGCTATCATCGGCGTGGGCTTAGGTGACAAATAGGAACTCGTGCTCGTCAGCTTCCTTCGGGCTAACCGAGACATATTTGCATAGAAACTAGCGGATATGCTAGGGGTGCCCAAGGAGTTGATCGAGCATGCTTTGGATGTACACCCAAAGGCTACGCCTAAAAAGCAACGCCTACGTCGGTTTGCTCACGATAAGCGTGAGGCCATCAAATGGGAGATTGCTAAACTTCTCGCGGCTAGATTCATTAAAGAAGTAATCCATCCAGAGTGGGTAGCAAATCCCGTTCTTGTAAAGAAAAAGAACAATGAATGGAGAATGTGTGTCGACTACACTGATCTCAACAAGCACTGCCCAAAGGACCATTTTGGCTGCCGCGCATTGACCAAGTTGTCGATTCAACGGCTGGTTGTGTCCTTCTCTGTTTTCTTGATTGTTACTCAGGTTATCATCAGATCGCTCTCAAGGAGGAGGACCAAATCAAGACTGCGTTCATCACCCCGTACGGGACTTATGCCTACAAAACCATATCCTTCAGGTTGAAGAATGCAGGAGCGACCTATCAACGCGCGATGCAGATGTGCTTCGCGGATCAGCTGCACCAGAATGTTGAAGCTTATGTGGACGACGTGGTCATCAAGACCAGGGAGTCCAGCGACTTGATTGCAGATTTGGAGGAAACATTTAGCAGTCTGCGTAGATTTCGGTGGAAACTCAATCCTACCAAGTGCGTTTTTGGAATACCTTCAGGAAAATTGCTCGGGTTCATCGTTAGCAACCGGGGCATCGAAGCCAACCCTGTAAAGATCACGGCCATCACTGATATGGAGGCTCCGGCCATAATCAAGGATGTGCAGAAGTTAACAGGTTGTATGGCGGCCCTGAACAGGTTCATCTCCCGACTCAGGGAGAGAGGACTGCCCTTCTTCAAGCTCCTGAAATGACAAGATAAGTTCTAATGGATGGAGGAGGCCGAGCGGGCCCTGCAGGATCTGAAACATCATCTTCAGTCACCTCCGATCCTTACAGCACCGTTACCAGGGGAGGATCTACTACTCTACATCGCGGCAACAACTCATGTTGTCAGCAGTGCTATCGTAGTCGAGCGAGGCGAGGAAGGCCATGCGTTTGGAGTGCAGAGGCCTGTCTACTTCGTCAGCGAGGTCCTCTCCGAATCCAAGGTACGGTATCCAGCTGTTCAAAAGCTTTTATATGCAATCTTAATCACATCAAGAAAGCTACGCCATTACTTCGACGAATACAAGATCACTGTGATCACAGATTTCCCGTTGGCGGATATTCTTCATAATCAAGATGCCACGGGGCGCATATCCAAGTGGGCAGTGGAACTGGGGGCTTTGTCAATCGACTTCAAGCCACGCACTGCAATCAAGTCACAGGCTCTAGTCGACTTCATGGCTGAATGGAGGGAGAATCAAGTCCCAACTCCAGTAGACAAGCCAGAGCACTGGACCATGTACTTTGATGGGTCCCTCAAGCTCGACGGCGGCGGCGCTGGTGTTCTGCTTATTTCTCCACGAGGTGAACAATTGAAATATGTCCTTCAGATCCTGTGGGCGGTATCCAACAATGAAGCCGAGTATGAAGCCTTGCTTCACGGGCTTCGTTTGGCGGTATCATTAGGGATCAAGCAACTACTTGTGTACGGCGATTCTCTTCTTGTCATTCAACAAGTCAACAAAGAATGGGACTGCAACAAAGAGACGATGGATGCCTATGTACAGGAAGTGCGCAAGTTGGAAAGCAAATTTTCTGGCTTGGAGGTTCACCATGTGTTACGGGAGCACAATGTTGGTGTGGATATCCTGTCCAAATTGGGGTCAACACGTGCTCAGGTCCCGCCTGGAGTTTTCATCCAGGAGCTCAAGCAGTCATCCATCAAGCCTTCTCCGCAGGTAGCCATCGACGCGGGTCCCCAACAACCTGATCGAGAGGTTTTGGTGCTGGGGGAGGACTGGCGAGAGGCTTTTATTGACTTCATCCGAGATCAAAATTTACCACCAGGAATTGACGCCAGGAGCGCGGAGGCGGCACGCGTCCTGCGCAGAAGCAAGGGTTTTGTCCTGGTCGACGGCAAGCTCTACCGGCGCGGCGCTCGGTCAGGAGTTCTCATGAAGTGCGTCATAAAGGAAGATGGCTACGACATACTGTGGGAGATCCACGAGGGCGTCTGCAGAAACCATGCGACTTCAAGAACGCTAGTGGGGAAAGCATACAGGGCCGGTTTCTGATGGCCCACTACAGTGACCGACGCGGAGGATCTCGTGCGCACGTGCCAAAATTGTCAATTCTTCGGCAAACAGACTCATGTTCCAGCCCACAGCCTCATCACCATACCGCCATCCTGGCCTTTTGCTTGTTGGATCCTCGACATGAATTGTCCCTTCACAACAACGCCAGGCGGTTTCACCCATGTTCTGGTGGCTATCGACAAGTTTACTAAGTGGATTGAGTACGAACCGATAGCCAAGCTCACGCCAGATCAGGTCGTCGACTTCATCTCAGATATTTTGCACCGTTTCGGCTTCCCCAACACCATCATCACGGACTTGGGATCAAATTTCACGGCCAACCAGTTCTGGGAGTTCTACGAGAATGCTTGCATCGAAGTTAAATATGTCTCGGTCGCACACCCAAGGGCCAATGGATAAGTCGAAAGGGCGAACGGCTTGATAATTGACCGCCTCTAGAAGAGACTTTATGATGAAAACAGCAAGAAGGGAGGCAAATGGGTGCATGAGCTGCCACATGTTGTCTGGGGGCTTCGGTCTCAGCCGTCCAAAGCCACAGGACAAACGCCTTTCTTCCTCGTATACGGATCTGAAGCTATTTTACCAGCCGACATCATGTGGAAGTCTCCAAGGGTCGAAATGTATAATGAAGGCGAGGCGGACGAGGCGTGGCAGTTAGAGCTCGATTCTATGGAAGAAGCTCGCTGCACCGCTCTTGTTCAGTCAGCCCGATACCTGCAGGGGATCTGGCGATATCATGATCGCAACGTCAGGGAGCGGTCATTCAGCGTTGGTGACTTGGTCTTGCGTCGCATTCAGGACGAATCCGGCCTACGCAAACTCAACTCAAGGTGGGAGGGCCCGTTCATCATCAAGCAGGTTACAAGGTCCAGGTCATATCGGCTACAATATCCCGAGGGTCAGGATGTCCCGAACTCCTGGAACATTCAGAACCTGCACAAGTTCTACCCATAAGAAGATGCCCGGTGATAGCTGAATCCCCGGGGGCTTAGAAGGTCTCTTTTCCTCGAATCAATTTGGAGGCTATGTGCCACAAGATTCGGGTTGTACATTCCTTCATAGGCGCACGATGGCCGCGGTCACGTGCAATCACTTATATAAATTGACTTCTTGTCGTGAATGTTACGGAGGTTACGGCCACATCTTGTTGACTTCATTTTTTGATGGAACCCTCGGCTCCATCCAACCCCTCTGCATATCGACTTCCGCCGCGACCTTGGACGGTCGCACGCGACAGCAGTTGCATTTTCCCCAACAAAATCGATCTGCTCGACTGGCTTATACCCAGTTTGTTGGATGAGCTCGTACATAGAGCTACCTCGACTACATCCAGGGTGGTGGCACCCAGGGTAGTCTCGTTTCTGCCAAGAGCATGGCATACCAGCGGCGATGCCCGCATTTGCTCCCAACAAGTCCGATGGCGATGCTGGATTGGTTGGATGCGGCGTTTGAAAAATGCGAACATGACAGAGGCACCGGTCACTCCTTTCTTCTTCTGTGCATCTATGATGTCGAGCAGTTCCTTGACCTGGTCCATGTCCCCACCAGAAGGTTCAAGATTCCACTCTGGCCTCACTACAGGTGGTCTGTTTAATTTCGTTGGGAGGTGGGGAGCATGGTTCTCGATATAAAACCAATGATTCTTCCACCCGGGAAGGTTGGAGGGGAATTTGTAGGTAAGATATTTGTCGCCGGCCTGCTGATGCAGTTGGATGCTGGTGCCCCCCACAACGGAAAGATTCTTTGCTGTGGGCTGTGTTTTGATGCGGAAGAGGAAGCGAAAAAGATCCTAGTGGGGTTTGATTACGAGGAAAGCTTCGTAGAAATAGATAAAATTGAAATGTGGCAGATAGAATTCGGGTTGAGGTGATGAAGCTCAAGCCCGTAGTAATACAGAAGGCCTCGGAAGAAGGAACAAGAGGGGAGGGCCAATCCCCATTCGGCAAAATGGAGAAATGTGACGATTTCGTCAACATTTTCCATGGGGAAAGGCTCACGGTACGAGGGGCGCCAGTTGACAAGGTTCTTTTCTTGCAGCAACCCCTCGGAAACAACATTGTTTAGATTGTTGAGGGAGCACTTACTGTGTGTCCACTCCGCGGTCGAAGGCTGCGCCTCTTTTTTTTTCCCTTCGATCTCTGCCTTCTTGGGCGCCATCTCCGATTCGCTCGCCATGAGATGCTCGGGGGCTGCGGGGAGAGGGGCGGGGAGATTGGAGCGGGAGGATTTCTTTGGGGGGATGGCGGCGGCGTTTTGCTCTGATTGGGGATTTTGGCGGTTCTTGTCAAAATGCAGATTGAAAGCATAGTTTTTTCCCACTGTTGTCGCGGGGTTAAATAACCAGCGAGGTGGGAAAAGTTACTGTTCCGAAGTTCCAGGGTCATTTTTTGGGAATATTCCAAAGATGCGAGGTCATTCGGTGGACTGTTTGGATTAAATATTCGATTAATCATTTTTTCAGGGCTAATTAGCCTGAAAAAAGAGGTTTTTCAGGTTCACGATCTAATGTCCATCATTTGTATCATCATTTTGATAATTTCTCAAAGTTGTCATTTTTTAGCCTGCATGCCACAGTTTCTGGATCCTTGTCTCCAAATTTGTGGGATTTTGATTCAAGGCTCGGGGGCTGCGGGATACGTGGCATCGACTACTTATTTTTTCAAATTTCTTTGAAGGATAAGGAGGATTACAGACTAATGGGACCCTCAGTCTGATTCTCCAATTCAACCTCAGGCTCGGAGGCTACTCCTTATGGAGTGCGATTTTTCAAATCGAACACCATGTTAAAAATAAAATTCGGGGCATGAGCACCTCATAGCTTCGATGCAGCCAAACAAGTACTCGAAGAAGGACTTCAGGATGGAGTTTTTCGAAGAAGTTGAAGTATGCTTCAGAAGTACTCGATAAGCCTGCAGTACTCAGCTACGAAGAGCTCGGGGGGCTTGTCAGATCCGGGGCCACGGGACTGGGTACATGACGTAGTTTAAAGAGGTTTAAGAGATTAAGTCCATCTTATCTCTTATTTATCTTGTTTATCTCTTATTTATCCCATTTAAATAGAAGATAGAGCTAACCGTTACAGAGGGAATCGACTCGAGATATGTTCTGGTATGATTCCTCAGCTGGTGTTGGTTAGTATCTTTGTAACCCTGGCCTCTCGGATATATAAGGGAGGTCAGGGACCCCTCTAAAAATACGATCTCTAGGTCATTCTACACCAAAGGCAATATAAACCACCATACAGGATGTAGGGTGTTACGCATCTTGCGGCCCGAACCTGTCTAAGCTTTGTGTTCCTTGCACCTTCGAGTTCCTGATCTCGGCGTCTCCTCACCCAAAACTTACCACCTTGGGTATATCCCTCGGTGGGCAGCCGGTTAAACACCGACAATGATGGATCTAACTTTCAGTTCTTGCCAGTTGCCCCTGTGGTTCTTTTTGGCAAAAAGGCATCATGCAGATCCAGCCCAGCACCTCAAAGTTGACCCCCAAGCGGAAACGGTCTTCTGACGCTGTTGCCCCCCGAGCCCACACTAAGGTGAGGAAGATGCTTGTCAGGAAAATTCAGAAGGAAGTTGGGCCATCTTCTACCAGTCAAGAAGCTTCGATTGCTGGCCAGGTTTGGATCATCCCTCCCATAGTTGATCCTCTATACATGTACATTTTAACTTGATTACGCTTCCTTTTCTTGCAGTCGGCCGTTGTGGACATTTCTAGTGGGGAGGAACCCGCATGCCAAAACGACTCAGCTCCAGAAGCTCCGGACGATTTTCTAGCACCGGTCAGTGCCCTGGTTACCCTTCAGGATCCCATCCTAAAAGCTCTGGAGGGCCCTACAACACCGGTTGATGCATCAGTCACCTTTAAAGGTCTGCAGGAGCCGATCATCGCCGTGTTGGACATTGGTCCCTCTCTGGAGGGGCCTACTTTCACCTCGTCGACTGTCGGCCTTCCTCCAAAAGGGGCACGCCTACAAGAGCCGACCGTTGCTTCATCGGCTATCACTCCTCCTTCTGAAAGGGTAAGTCCCCAAGAGCCGATCATCGCTTCACCCGCTATCATCGCTCCTCCTCCAGAAAGGACACGTCCTCAGGAGCCGATCATTACTTCATTGGCTGTCATTACTCCTCCTCCAGAATAGGTATGTCTTATCACCAGATTGTTTACATCTTTCCTTGTGCTGCCCTACTCACACACCTTCTTTTAGGGCCTGAACCTCTTGGAGTTGCTTGCGTTTGATCCTGCATCTGTCGGCTCGGCCATACTAGAAGCCGACGATCCTCAACCGGATTCGACTAGTGCAGCCAGTCAACTTCTCCGTGTGAAGGACCTTCTATCAGCTCCGATCGACGCCTTGGTCCAGGACTCCAGTGCAATAAGGCAGATTCTCGAAGAGATCAACTCTCAACTTCCTGTAGTTCTTCAGATCAAGCTCTAGCCGACCGGGAACCTCCCCTTCTTTCGGGCAAGAGTAAAACAGGCTCGTCATAGAATTAAGACTCGTCGCTCTCAAGCTCCCTTGAAGGCCAACATTGCCGAGAGGTGCCGGTCACTTAACGAGAAGAAGGCAGCTCTGGATGCCAAGGCTAATAGGTCCGTGCATTCTCAACGGTTTCATCTTCTGGAGAAGGAATTAGAAGACCTCAAGGCTAAGGTCCGGGCCACCAAGCAGTGCATCCAAGAAGAAAAAAACCTTATTGCTAGCTCCAAACGGGAAGCAGAAGTCCTGACCGCTCAACTGAAGGTAGATCTTGCGGAGCTGAGCGCTTTGAGTAGGCAGGTGGTGCCAGGAGTGGATAAGGAAGACGAAGCAGTGATTGCTAAAGCTGATCATGTCCGTCTTGAGACCATTGCTACCATCGACGAGTTCCTTCAGTAGGCTTACTTCTAATAGATAAACCTGCATGTATATATTTAAACTCTAAAGTCGATGGTCACACATTGGCTATCCGATCGACTAAATGTGTTAGGCACTTTAAGACTCTAAAGTCGATGGTCACACATCGGCTATTCGATCGACTTAATGTGTTAGGTACGAAGTACTTCTCTTTTTCTTTTATATGTTGGGCCGACTGTACGCATCGGCCTTCTTTCCTTGTTCCTGTCTTGGCACATATCACCAGCTTCGTATGTGCGAACCATTGGGTTCTGTCGGCTCATACCCTTCCGCACAGCCTCGGCTCTCTCCTATTCGTGCCCGTTGATCATATCGGCTTACATCCTGATGTATAGCATTGGCTTTACTGCTCACCATCCCACATGCTCGGGAAGTATTTCTTGAGATGTTGACCGTTGACCGCCACCGAGAACTTGACGCCATCTAACTCTTCAAGCATATATGCATTCCCAGATAGGACTTGGTCAACCCTATAAGGCCCATGCCAATTTGGAGACCACTTGCCATACGCTGCATCTTTAGTCTCCAATGGCAGCACCGCTTCCCAAACCAGATCTCCAACTCGGAATTCCTTCGGCTTGACTTTCTTGTTCTACGCGCGGGCTACTTTAGCCTTATTTTCCTTGATCTTTTCAAGTGACCAAATCCTGAGCTCCGTGAGGTCCTCCACATTATCATTTATCAGAGTAGCATACTCTTCAGCTGTTCAGTCATTCTGGAACTCTACGCGCCTCGACCCGGCCGTGATTTCCTACGGTAAAACAGCCTCCTGTCCATGCACTAGGTGATAAGGAGAAGTTTTTGTTGCTCCATTGCAAGAGATACGGTATGCCCATAATGCCTCTGATAAGACCCCGTGCCAACGCTTAGGATATTCATCAATCTTTCTCTTGATCAACTTGATGAGGCTCTGATTGGATGCTTCAGCTTGTCCGCATGCTTGGGCATAATATGGGGATGACCTAATCAACTTGATGCCCATGTGTTATCGCCATAATTTAGGCAGGCTGGAAAGTGGGCCATGGAGCAAGATGGATTTGAAGGATAGTTATAATGGGCTTGCGAATCGGACCCTATGCAGATGTTTTGGGCCCAGGGTGGTCGTGTATCTAGATAGGTATGTATGTTTAAACAGTTTAGATAGAGATAGTTAAGATTTGTGTCGTGTTTGGTTAGGGTTGGTTAGGAAAGAAAAGTCTACAGACTATAAATATGTATCATGGGTAAACAATAACAGAATCAACCATTCATCAACAACTCTTGGCGCATCGCCTCCCTTGTTCTAGGGTTTCTCGGGTAAGGTGTCGTGCAGCCCCGATCATGCCTTGCGTGATCGGGGCGGCATCGTCTCTGCTTACCTGCCTTTCTGTGTTTCTCATTCTGAAGCATTGTTGATGGTGAGTAACACCAGTTATCTCAACGTGTATAGAGTAACGTTAGTCCCTCCATGCTTTAATCGTGCATCCTTTGTTATCTATAAACGTTCAGCTGTCGTTGTGTCCGATCTCGGATGTGAAGGCGGCCTTCTTGCTCTATTTTTGTTTAGTAGATCCAATCTGTTATGGTTAGTCTTTAATTATCAAAGATTTAGTTTAATATCTGCATAATTAGGCCCTTCAAATGGGTTGAATATTCCGGCAGTATGTTTGGTATCTTATGGCAGCTTAAAAAGAGATTGTTCCGGGAATCGGCTTTCTGGTTGGTTTTTAGGCCTCTATTTAGGTTGTTGTTTTGTTACCTTGTGTATTTGTTAGGCTCGATCACGTGTAGGATCTTCTGATTATGCAGTAAAAGCTTTAACCATTGTAGGTTGGATCAGCTTAAGGTTTACGGGGCGAGATTTATTTTCTTATCAGATGTGTACGCTTTATTTACAAATCCGATCCAGTATTGAACACAATCGGCTCTTTACAGCCGATACCGGGAAGCATCCGATGAGCCGATCATGGCTCGGACTAATGTTTATGCGTGTCTGTGTATGCAGGAAACTAATATATAACACCTTCCTGATCAGGTACAAGGTCAGGTGGCACGCCTAGCGACCTCGAAGCCAGGACGTGTGCCGAATCTCGGGCCGTTGACCGAGGGACCGAGGCCCACCAGCAGTTCCGGGAGCCTCCCGACTCTTCGTGTTGCCTGTCACTGCTCGCCGGCGGGTTTTGATCGACAACACATTCTGGCACGCCCGGTGGGACCATCATCGCCATCTTCATCATCTTCATCGACTTCGTCATCTTCTTCGACTCCATCAGCTGCTATTGACGGGATGGCTAGGGATGAACCGATCACCTACGAGGAGCTGTCTGCTGAACATAAGTAGAGATATGATGAGATTAAGGCTCAATTCGAAGCCGATCTCATCGGCTCTTTCGAGAGGACCCGCCACCACGGCGTCAAGTGGAAGGGGTTTTCACCCGAAGGCGCCCTTGATGGAGTGGATCTGTCCACCCCATCTGAGGACTGTACCAGAGCTCTAGGCAAGAAGTAAACTACACGGTGGCCCACTCACTGCACCGACACTCTGAGAGCTTGGTTAACGCTTTTGAGCGCGTTGCCCTGCGTGTGGTATAGAAAATTATGAAGCATCAACACTCTCCAATAGGACCTACCTTGGGGAGTCACAAAGGGGAGTTGCCGTTCCAAGCTAGGCCACCACTGCCTTATGCGCTCGCGGTTGAGGAATCACATGGCTCTCCGGCCTACGTGGTTTACAAGGTGGGAGGTGATCCCGTGGATCACTAGTTCTTCAGCGAGTCACCAGGGAGATCCTGCATGGATATATGTGTGCTTATATACCGGATAGCAGTAATCCATTACATTTAGCACAGAGGACAGCTGGAGGAGTTTCTGGGGCGGATGCAGATAAAAAAGCATGGCTGGCAGCCTATGCCACCAGGCCGAGTCACGATAGTGCGCACTCGGCCCTAGGATCACAGACGGCGAAGCAGATTAGTGCCATTCTGAGAGATCAGTTTGGCATTTTACCAAAGAGGAGAGCGATCAGCTATACCAAGCCGTATCCAAGTGATTACGATCTAATTCTCTTACCGCCTAAGTATCGGCTTCCTGAGTTTACCAAGTTCAGTGGAGCGGAAGGTTCTAGCTCTATCGAGCACGTGAGCTGATACTTAGCACAACTAGGGATGATCTCAGTATCGGATCCTTTGCGAGTAAGGTTTTCTCGCAATCTCTCATAGGGCTAGCCTTTAGGTGGTATACATCATTAGGCCCTGATTCGATCCGCACCTGGAAGCAGTTGGAGGAGCAATTCCATATTCAGTATCATTCGGAAGCTGTAGAAGCGGGAATTGCTGACTTAGCGCAAGTGCGGCAGAAGCGTGGGGAAACTATGGCGGAATATATCCGACGCTTCAGAGAAGTAAAGAACCGGTGCTACTCGACACGGATTTCAGAAAAGGAGGCAGTCGAGTTGGCATCTTTGGGATTACTCAAGCCGATCAGAGATCTGGCTTTCCAGTTAGAGTTTACCTCTTTGGTGCATTTGGTACAGAAGCTAACAATGCAGGAGCAGCACCACCCAGAGCTGTATCAAGATAAGTTCAAGCATCAAGTGGCATTGGTTGACGCAGAGGAAGCTGAAGACTCTGGGGAAGAACAAGAGGTGGCAGTTGCAGAATGGACTCGGGGGGCAAACCCTGTATCCTGCAAATGGGTGAAGCAAACTGGGCCTACGAAAGGGTTTGACTTCGACGTGAGCAAAGTTGAACAGATTTTTGATCTGTTATTAAAAGAAAAACAGTTGAAGTTCCTAAAAGGATATAAGCCTCCTACAGTGCAGGAGTTGAAGGGGAGATCATATTGCAAGTGGCACGACTCTTTTACCCATAGCACAAGTGGCTGCAAGGAGCTCCGTCGGTAGATTCAATCGGCTATCGAGCAGGGCCGATTGATCTTGAGCCAAACCGCCATGAAGGTCGATACTCAGCCCTTCCCTAGTGTGAACATGGTGGAGGGTTATTGTGACAGTTCATGTATTTGCAATGCTAGGCAAATATTTTGTTAGTGTGAAATATGTTTTTGTTTGTATAAAGCTTATGTGTGTTTATGTGAAGCTTTTGAAAATTTAAAGTGCAAGTAAAAAGGGTATTTTTGTAAACCCTAAACCCTAAACGTGTTTTTCTTATTTTATTCCCTGTAAAAATTATGTCTTTATCTGAAAGTTTCATCTGAAATGTGTGCAGTGAAGTGTGTGAAAATTTTGGGTAAAGTGGTAAAAATAAGGGTATTTATGTAATTTTATAAAAGTATAAGTCCTTTTATGCAAATGTTTGATTTACAAAAGTAACTTTCAAACTTACTCAGGGCTAAAGTGTAAAAGTGCAAGTCATCATGACATGTCTATCCAATCATTATGACGATTCTATCCCGTCATTATGACATGTCATAAATGCTTGCATTTAAGTCCGGAAATTTGACGAATTACATTTCTAGGACAAAAGCAATTCAAATCCGACTTTTGTTCAAAAGTTTACGTGTAAAAATGTAAATTTTGAGTTTTTGAACTTGGTCCCTAAAGCAATGTTGTAGAGTTTGAAAAACTCTCCAACTTTCGTTTTGGGCATTTCTCCATTAGGGTTTTAAATCAACGGGAAATTTTGTTTTACAATTAGGCCCCTGCAATTCTCTGATTTTGCGTATACGCCCTTGGAGAATCCTGCTTGACCTTCTTCTCTGCTCTCCCTTATCCGGTGCCCTTCCTGTTTCTTTTACCCGGCCACCTATCTTCTTCTCTCCTTGTTTCTTTTCCTCTTTCTCCCTCTCTCTCTCCTCCTCCAATCGGATCAGCACAAGCGCGCAGGAGTAGGCGGCGCAAGGCGCTGGGCGGCGGTTGCGGCTCGGCCCAGGGCGGCTTGACGCGGAGGCCGGCCCAGGCGAGCGCGGAGCGGCGGGGCTCGGGCGCTGAGCGGCCCGAGCGGGCGGCCGCGGCGTGCGGGCGCCAGCGCGGGGGAGCGCATGGGTCGGCCGCGGGAGGAGCAGCGGCAGGCGGCGTGTGCGCGCAGCAGGCGCACAGGGGCGGCGAGCGGGCCCCGGCGGTGCAGGCCCGGGCGGGGCAGCGGCCCACGGCAGGAGGCGCTGGCGAGCTGGCGCGGTGCGGGTCGCAGGGGGGCGAGCGGCAGGAGTAGGTGGGGCGGCGCCCAGGCGGTGGCTCGGCGCGGGGCGAGCGGAGCTAGGCGCGGGCTGGCGGGCCGGAGTGCGAGCAGTAGGCGCGGGCTGCGACAGGCGCAGGGGGCGGCTTTGGGCGCAGAGTAGAGGCGAGCAGCAGACGGCGGCGGCTCGGCTGGGCCCGAACGGCAGGCGGGCGAAGCGCACTGGCCGGCGCTGGGGCAACGAGCGCGTGCAGGGGCCGGAGCGGCGGAGTGTGAGCGGCTGGCGCAGACGGAGTGCAGGTGCGCGGCAGCCGCGGCGGCGAGTAGGCGGCTGTGGCCGGCGCGGGGGCGAATGGGCACTGGCTGCGGTTTGGCTTGGCGCCGGCAGCGCGGCTGCAGCGCGTTGGAGCGAGGGGCCAGAGGTGGAGGCTGACGACTGCAGCATGAGTGCAGACGCAGGGAGCGGGCGTGACCCAGGAGCAGACGCGCGCATGCCCAGCAAGCTGGTGGCGTACGGGTGTGACACAGACTCGTGAGCGGCACGGCTGGCAATGCAGGAGCTCGCAGCGGTGGCGCGTAGGCGAGTGGGCGCTGGAGCGGTTCGCGGGCGGTGCTGGAACGGCAGGAACGTGAGCGACGCCGAGCGGGTGGCGCGAGCGTGCAAGCGATGGCGTACGGAAGTGGGAGGTGTGGACAGGTGTTGAGCGGAGCGCGCGCGGAGGGTGCTGGAGGCGTGTTTGGCGCGCGCGTGTGAGTGGCTTGGCCGAGGCAGGAGTAGGCCCAGGTGGCGCGAACACGCGTGTGTGAGCACGGGAGTGATGCGGCAAGGCCGGGCGAACACAGGTTAGGCAGCTGGAAGCGGAGGAGCAGCTGCACAGCGTGCAGGGCGGATTCGCACGGGAACAGCAGGGCCGCGTTTGGAGGATGTCGGAAGCCGTTGAGGAGAAGACAACGAAAGGCGCGGCCCTGATGCGGACAGACCTCGGTCTTTGTGAAAGCGGAAGAACAGTTATGGCACGGCGAGCCGGAGGAAAGGTGGCAAAGCGAAGACGAAGGTCCGAACGGATTTGGACTAGCCCATCCGCGGATGCGAGCGAGAGTGTTCTACCGGTGACCGGCTCGACTCGATTCCGTAAGCGTGAGCGCGTGCGCGTGAGGAAGTTCAGTCCGGGGACAAGGAAACCTTAAGGTTCGCGGAAGAGATGGTATAACGAACCAATCCGGCTCTGTCATTTCGTCCCAGGGATTCACGACATCCAGCAGCTTCTAATCTTCGTCGATCGCCGAGCAAAACTACAAGTCACCGCGGGGATTACCCCTTCGACCATCTTCCACCCACGACAACCCTCCCCGACGAACTTCTTCGTCACTCACGGAATCTCATCATCGCCGAGCTCATCTTATCGTCGCCAATCCTATTCACCGCAGGGATTTACTTTCCGCGTGTTCTTCTTCATAACCAAGGCTACCCCAAGGTTTGCCCTGATTCACTAATCTTCTTAATGCCGGCGATTCCTTTGCCGGAATATCGTCGTTAACTTCCTGTTATCTATTCTCCCGGACCAGGGACTTGATTGCTATGTTTTAGATAGTTCTGGGGTGTTTTCTGTAAAATTTCCAGAACTTTCTTTATTTCAAATCCGTGAACTTCTACATTTCATAGATTTATGTAGGAAGTTCATAAAAATGTAAAATCAGTTTTGTTTGAAACCCTAAGTCAAACTCTACAAGTTTTATGTTATGATCTTGAGTTGAGATCTTTGATGTGTGGTCTAGGTCAAATGTTAGGGAATGAATGTTTTATTGTGCTTTATAGTGTATGCTTGTATTATAGCTAAAGCGTAAGCTATAGAAGTTAGGTCATAAGCAGAGATATGCGATATCTAGTTAATCCTTTCCCACGAAGTGCTCATATCCTTACCGTTAAGACGTTATCCTTGTTTTGATTGCCGTTACCTTAAGATTCTTGCTATCGGCCGATCCAAGCCGATTCTAGTCGTTTTCCATATCGGTCACATAGAGCCGATCGATCCTTAGTTTTCCCCTCCATATCCACACACCTCTATCAGTCGATTTATCGACTGAAAGATCAGCTATCTATATCTATCGGTCATGTATCCTCAACCACACTCCCATCGGCGGTACGTCACTCAATTGTTGTGCTGACGTAATCGAACCGATGCAACCACCCCTAGTTATCTAAGATAACACTTAAGCACATCTCAGTTAAGACACAACTGCTTTAGGAATCATCCCTCTGCTGAAGTGATCGATGCTTTCATCGATCATCTAGGAACCTGATGCACTCATCAATCAACTAAACCCTCGCTGTTTCCAATCAGCTCTGTTGTAACCCTCAACAAGTAGCTGATCTTAATTGGTTGTCCTCTTAAAACTCTATCTAAGTTTAGTTCCGATCTTTCTGATTGATATGTGACTAGTATGTTGTATGAATGCTGGTTTGCAATTGAATTGTGAAGTAAGGTAGTTTTATGTACACACTTTGAATGAAATGTTGCATTGCATGTAGATACGATTACTTCGGCAACAGTACCTACAAGATCTCCCCGGAGTCTACGGAGGATGTTCCTGAACACCAAATAAACGTCACCAAGGCATTAACTGAAGCCCCGAACCAAAGTTCGGAAGATATTGACATTTCTGACTTCAGTCCCACCAGTAAAGGCAAGCCCCGGACATATCCCACTACTTTATTTACACTGCAATCTATGTCTATCTATATTATATCTTGCATTAAGTCTAGGAATTGAAGTGAAACCTTAGATGCATGAATCTTAGGAATCCAATGTATTGTACCCGAGTCCTTATCGGATAGTTGCTCCGCTAATAGGACCGGTAGAAGTCGAGTGATTTCCTGTCACTCGCGCGATATAGGAGTTGCATGTTTATATTCCTGCAACCACTATAAGGATGACGGACAGGGTCATGTGTTGTATCATGACCTGGAAGTTTACCCTGTCTATTTTGATAAAAGCTTTAAGGTCGAAATGTGTGGTAGTGGTGGCTAAGTTTTTGAAAGTACTAGCCACATGCCGCGAAATATGGTAAGCGGTAAGCCTAGTAACCAATCGGCCCGGTAAGTGGACATACCTCCCACCACTCGATTAATTTGGTTCTTTTCACGCACCGACCTGTGGGAGTACGTTCTGCAAGGCAGACAGGAATACGGGTTTTGTAGTCGCGCTACAGACGTATGTCCTGTACACATTGGGTGTGCGTACGGTCCTGCAAGTCGCTTGTGGTGGCCTGTCCACGAGTCGGAAAGAAAGGTAAACGGTTGCTTTGGAACGCCCTGTTGGTATTCCAAGCGTGTGTGTTAGGTTTACCTTGCAAGGTTAAATTCGATTCGAATCGTCCGCCTCTCACGAGGATTGAGACTACTTATCCCTTTTACCACATTGAGTAAGAAGTGGAACTAAGGATGGATAATCTTGATGGATGATAATCACTACCTTGCTTGCTTAGTGTAGGTGCTAATCTAGAATAAATACTCAACTAGAAGATGAAAGCTAAAACTTGAAAGTAGTTCATACTCTTTGTTGCCTTTCAGCCGAAAATAAACCCAGAGCCCTCACAATGCCTTCATGAGTCTAGTTATGGGCTAAAGTATACCCAATCCCGGGTAAGCCTTGCTGAGTATTAGTATACTCAGCCTTGCTAGTTTTATGCTTTTCAGGTAAAGCCTTTGAAGACCCTACTCTTTCCCTGTCATGGCCCTGTGCTCTTCCAGAAGGTTGGTCCATGGAATGGGATCCGTCCCCGACCAATATTGGTGATACCGAGTGATGTCGTGCCTGGGCTTAGCATGACATCCATCTTGTCGACATGCTGTAGATCATCGCGTATGTTTTCCGCTGCTAAAGATCATAGCTTAAACGGTTTGTATTATGTTCTCTAGGTTTGAAACTTTGTTCTACTTTTATAAACTCTTGTAATGTAATTCCCTATTATGTAAATTATGATGGTGATTGTATCTCTGGACTCACCTTCGTGTGAGGTAACCTTATTGATCCTGTGTATCGGTGGTTTATCGGGACGTTACCCGACAGGCCAAGGGATTATACCGTTTGAAGTACGTTGGAGCCCTCGGGAGTGGACTCGCGTACTTGAGCCGGTATAATTCAGGTTGGTTCTGCCACAGCTGGTATCAGAGCTATAAGGTTACTCTGGAGATACATTTTACCTTAAAAATACTTTTAGTATAAAAGTTTGACCAACAAAATGTTTGGCAAAGCTGCATTGGATTCGTTAAGGATTGAGCTTAGTATGTAAAGCCCTAGGGTAATGTTTATAAGGGAACTGGAGGTGGCTATAATATATATATATATAACTCTAACTACCAGCATTACTTTTCTGTCAAAACTTAAATTTATGCACAATCCAACCTTACATTTTGTAACGACATCTTCGATGGTGAGGTAAGGAGGTAAGGATCCTCAGCCAACTGAGGGAGCTTGGCCTTCCCATCGGTGATGCGAACCGAACGCTGTTTCTCAAGCAGTGGCCTACTTGAGATGCTGCCAATATACCAACTTAGGTTGATTATATTGGGAGCATATGGTTCGGCGCAGGGTATGGCGATCGCAGATCATACCCCCGCATTTTGCGGTACCCCCGTGAATACGTTATCTCGATAACGTATGTTAACGTTGTCTGTACGGCGGTAATTGTACAGATGCTGTTTCTATAGTGAACAGTAATGATTGGGGACGCTTTCATGACATGCTGGCATGAAAGGTTCGGTATATGCATATTGTGTTTTCTGCAGGAATGCTAACCACGATTCAATAGGTCTTGAACGGTTAGGATTATCGACTAGATATTGTAGGGAGAGACGTATTTATATGATGCCACCGTAACTAACCACGTAAGTCCAAGGTTACTTGGCAGTTATTTTTGTTTGTGAGGACGTGTAGAACGTGCATGCATCATGACATCTTGGATTGACCTGATTGCCTTGGTTGTTACGTTGATGTACTGAAATATATGCTTGTATCTGAATGCCTGTTTTGACTTTGTGTGGTAGGAGTTAATGTAATCTGCTGGGCTATCCTAGAGTTAAGAAAATCTTTTGTTAATCAAGTGGATTGGGTTATATTTGAACCCTATCACCGATTCTAGCTTGACAGCCAAATCAAACTCTTGATCTTGTTTTGAATCTGCTTTGGCAGAAACATTGAGCTTCTCCTTTGATGGTTAAACCTTGATAACTATCATTAAATCCTTCAATCCATTATTTAGTAATCCATCTATCCTCTCCTGATGTTGTACCTTATCTTATTGGCTATTCTGGTTACAACATCTGAGAGCTGCATTTTCAATTTTTGCTCAGATGATTTTGAATAAAATAAAAAGATTTATGGCAAAAGTTATGCATCATAACATATGTCATCTTTGGTCAGTGTATGGAGTTGTATCGTCATCGACAATCTGTAGACTGACTAACGGGTATGCCTCTAGTGCAACTTCGGGTTGTCCTCAGTTTCCTAAGTTTATCTTGCTGCTGTTGGCACTATAGGGTTGCTATTCCTCTTTTGTGGTGATGTTTAATCACATGATCATGTTGCCGTGTCGGAACCTAAGGCCTCATGTGTGCTGCAGCCATATGATTGAGCCATTAGGAGCGCACTGGTGACTAGGTCTATGTGACGTAACCCCGCTGCAATCTCTTTCTATGCAACCTTACTAGTGTCCTAACTTTTGATCCTCGTTTAAGGATATAGGACTGTCCAGGTGTTAGCTATGAGAGAACGGTTGTAGGGTGCGAGTCACGTGCATCATCAACTCATGAGGGTATGCATCATACTTCATGCATTTCATACGTGCATACATTGCAAATGTCATCATCCTTGCATCATAGTGTATGCATCATTTGGTCAGCATCATGGTAATTGCACCATCTTGATCGTGCATGGGATCCCTCATCCTCATGTTGCACCATCATTACAATCATACATCTTAACAATGCATCATGTTCATGGTCATATGTCGAGCATTGCACTCTGAATTGGAGCATTTTGTCATTATCCCTTGATTACATCGGCATAAATAGGCATGTTTTACAATCAATATCATCTAAATTATTCAGATAATGAACTCTGAGCAGGAATGTTTCGAACATCATTTATCAATCTTTTGTTCTATCCTCACTTGCTATCCATGAGCTTTGTGATGAGTGTTAGTGTCGCCAACACTTATCGATCTCATGTGATGATCTTAGCTCTACGAGAACTTGATTACCTTTTCCTCTCTTATCTTGTTATACTCATCCATGTACAATCTATCCATGCTCTCGTTATACTTATCTTGTCATACTCCAATGACTTTTACCATCAACATCAATCATCTCTAGTGTGATTGCTTCCTGCCACTTCTAATGTGTGATTTGCTTTTCTTCCCTTACAGAGTCTTTCGTCCGAATCTCGGGACGAGATCCTTTTTAGGGGGGAAGGCTGTGACAGTTCATGTATTTGCAATGCTAGGCAAATATTTTGTTAGTGTGAAATATGTGTTTGTTTGTATAAAGCTTATGTGTGTTTATGTGAAGCTTTTGAAAATTTAAAGTGCAAGTAAAAAGGGTATTTTTGTAAACCCTAAACCCTAAACGTGTTTTTCTTATTTTATTCCCTGTAAAAATTATGTCTTTATCTGAAAGTTTCATCTGAAATGTGTGCAGTGAAGTGTGTGAAAATTTTGGGTAAAGTGGTAAAAATAAGGGTATTTATGTAATTTTATAAAAGTATAAGTCCTTTTATGCAAATGTTTGATTTACAAAAGTAACTTTCAAACTTACTCAGGGCTAAAGTGTAAAAGTGCAAGTCATCATGGCATGTCTATCCAATCATTATGACGATTCTATCCCGTCATTATGACATGTCATAAATGCTTGCATTTAAGTCCGAAAATTTGACGAATTACATTTTTAGGACAAAAGCAATTCAAATCCGACTTTTGTTCAAAAGTTTACGTGTAAAAATGTAAATTTTGAGTTTTTGAACTTGGGCCCTAAAGCAATGTTGTAGAGTTTGAAAAACTCTCCAACTTTCGTTTTGGGCATTTCTCCATTAGGGTTTTAAATCAACGGGAAATTTTGTTTTACAATTAGGCCCCTGCAATTCTCTGATTTTGCGTATACGCCCTTGGAGAATCCTGCTTGACCTTCTTCTCTGCTCTCCCTTATCCGGTGCCCTTCCTGTTTCTTTTACCCGGCCACCTATCTTCTTCTCTCCTTGTTTCTTTTCCTCTTTCTCCCTCTCTCTCTCCTCCTCCAATCGGATCAGCACAAGCGCGCAGGAGTAGGCGGCGCAAGGCGCTGGGCGGCGGTTGCGGCTCGGCCCAGGGCGGCTTGACGCGGAGGCCGGCCCAGGCGAGCGCGGAGCGGCGGGGCTCGGGCGCTGAGCGGCCTGAGCGGGCGGCCGCGGCGTGCGGGCGCCAGCGCGGGGGAGCGCATGGGTCGGCCGCGGGAGGAGCAGCGGCAGGCGGCGTGTGCGCGCAGCAGGCGCACAGGGGCGGCGAGCGGGCCCCGGCGGTGCAGGCCTGGGCGGGGCAGCGGCCCACGGCAGGAGGCGCTGGCGAGCTGGCGCGGTGCGGGTCGCAGGGGGGCGAGCGGCAGGAGTAGGTGGGGCGGCGCCCAGGCGGTGGCTCGGCGCGGGGCGAGCGGAGCTAGGCGCGGGCTGGCGGGCCGGAGTGCGAGCAGTAGGCGCGGGCTGCGACAGGCGCAGGGGGCGGCTTTGGGCGCAGAGTAGAGGCGAGCAGCAGACGGCGGCGGCTCGGCTGGGCCCGAACGGCAGGCGGGCGAAGCGCACTGGCCGGCGCTGGGGCAACGAGCGCGTGCAGGGGCCGGAGCGGCGGAGTGTGAGCGGCTGGCGCAGACGGAGTGCAGGTGCGCGGCAGCCGCGGCGGCGAGCAGGCGGCTGTGGCCGGCGCGGGGGCGAATGGGCACTGGCTGCGGTTTGGCTTGGCGCCGGCAGCGCGGCTGCAGCGCGTTGGAGCGAGGGGCTAGAGGTGGAGGCTGACGACTGCAGCATGAGTGCAGACGCAGGGAGCGGGCGTGACCCAGGAGCAGACGCGCGCATGCCCAGCAAGCTGGTGGCGTACGGGTGTGACACAGACTCGTGAGCGGCACGGCTGGCAATGCAGGAGCTCGCAGCGGTGGCGCGTAGGCGAGTGGGCGCTGGAGCGGTTCGCGGGCGGTGCTGGAACGGCAGGAACGTGAGCGACGCCGAGCGGGTGGCGCGAGCGTGCAAGCGATGGCGTACGGAAGTGGGAGGTGTGGACAGGTGTTGAGCGGAGCGCGCGCGGAGGGTGCTGGAGGCGTGTTTGGCGCGCGCGTGTGAGTGGCTTGGCCGAGGCAGGAGTAGGCCCAGGTGGCGCGAACACGCGTGTGTGAGCACGGGAGTGATGCGGCAAGGCCGGGCGAACACAGGTTAGGCAGCTGGAAGCGGAGGACCATCTTCCACCCACGACAACCCTCCCCGACGAACTTCTTCGTCACTCACGGAATCTCGTCATCGCCGAGCTCATCTTATCGTCGCCAATCCTATTCACCGCAGGGATTTACTTTCCGCGTGTTCTTCTTCATAACCAAGGCTACCCCAAGGTTTGCCCTGATTCACTAATCTTCTTAATGCCGGCGATTCCTTTGCCGGAATATCGTCGTTAACTTCCTGTTATCTATTCTCCCGGACCAGGGACTTGATTGCTATGTTTTAGATAGTTCTGGGGTGTTTTCTGTAAAATTTCCAGAACTTTCTTTATTTCAAATCCGTGAACTTCTACATTTCATAGATTTATGTAGGAAGTTCATAAAAATGTAAAATCAGTTTTGTTTGAAACCCTAAGTCAAACTCTACAAGTTTTATGTTATGATCTTGAGTTGAGATCTTTGATGTGTGGTCTAGGTCAAATGTTAGGGAATGAATGTTTTATTGTGCTTTATAGTGTATGCTTGTATTATAGCTAAAGCGTAAGCTATAGAAGTTAGGTCATAAGCAGAGATATGCGATATCTAGTTAATCCTTTCCCACGAAGTGCTCATATCCTTACCGTTAAGACGTTATCCTTGTTCTGATTGCCGTTACCTTAAGATTCTTGCTATCGGCCGATCCAAGCCGATTCTAGTCGTTTTCCATATCGGTCACATAGAGCCGATCGATCCTTAGTTTTCCCCTCCATATCCACACACCTCTATCAGTCGATTTATCGACTGAAAGATCAGCTATCTATATCTATCGGTCATGTATCCTCAACCACACTCCCATCGGCGGTACGTCACTCAATTGTTGTGCTGATGTAATCGAACCGATGCAACCACCCCTAGTTATCTAAGATAACACTTAAGCACATCTCAGTTAAGACACAACTGCTTTAGGAATCATCCCTCTGCTGAAGTGATCGATGCTTTCATCGATCATCTAGGAACCTGATGCACTCATCAATCAACTAAACCCTCGCTGTTTCCAATCAGCTCTGTTGTAACCCTCAACAAGTAGCTGATCTTAATTGGTTGTCCTCTTAAAACTCTATCTAAGTTTAGTTCCGATCTTTCTGATTGATATGTGACTAGTATGTTGTATGAATGCTGGTTTGCAATTGAATTGTGAAGTAAGGTAGTTTTATGTACACACTTTGAATGAAATGTTGCATTGCATGTAGATACGATTACTTCGGCAACAGTACCTACAAGATCTCCCCGGAGTCTACGGAGGATGTTCCTGAACACCAAATAAATGTCACCAAGGCATTAACTGAAGCCCCGAACCAAAGTTCGGAAGATATTGACATTTCTGACTTCAGTCCCACCAGTAAAGGCAAGCCCCGGACATATCTCACTACTTTATTTACACTGCAATCTATGTCTATCTATATTATATCTTGCATTAAGTCTAGGAATTGAAGTGAAACCTTAGATGCATGAATCTTAGGAATCCAATGTATTGTACCCGAGTCCTTATCGGATAGTTGCTCCGCTAATAGGACCGGTAGAAGTCGAGTGATTTCCTGTCACTCGCGCGATATAGGAGTTGCATGTTTATATTCCTGCAACCACTATAAGGATGACGGACAGGGTCATGTGTTGTATCATGACCTGGAAGTTTACCCTGTCTGTTTTGATAAAAGCTTTAAGGTCGAAATGTGTGGTAGTGGTGGCTAAGTTTTTGAAAGTACTAGCCACATGCCGCGAAATATGGTAAGCGGTAAGCCTAGTAACCAATCGGCCCGGTAAGTGGACATACCTCCCACCACTCGATTAATTTGGTTCTTTTCACGCACCGACCTGTGAGAGTACGTTCTGCAAGGCAGACAGGAATACGGGTTTTGTAGTCGCGCTACAGACGTATGTCCTGTACACATTGGGTGTGCGTACGGTCCTGCAAGTCGCTTGTGGTGGCCTGTCCACGAGTCGGAAAGAAAGGTAAACGGTTGCTTTGGAACGCCCTGTTGGTATTCCAAGCGTGTGTGTTAGGTTTACCTTGCAAGGTTAAATTCGATTCGAATCGTCCGCCTCTCACGAGGATTGAGACTACTTATCCCTTTTACCACATTGAGTAAGAAGTGGAACTAAGGATGGATAATCTTGATGGATGATAATCACTACCTTGCTTGCTTAGTGTAGGTGCTAATCTAGAATAAATACTCAACTAGAAGATGAAAGCTAAAACTTGAAAGTAGTTCATACTCTTTGTTGCTTTTCAGCCGAAAATAAACCCAGAGCCCTCACAATGCCTTCATGAGTCTAGTTATGGGCTAAAGTATACCCAATCCCGGGTAAGCCTTGCTGAGTATTAGTATACTCAGCCTTGCTAGTTTTATGCTTTTCAGGTAAAGCCTTTGAAGACCCTACTCTTTCCCTGTCATGGCCCTGTGCTCTTCCAGAAGGTTGGTCCATGGAATGGGATCCGTCCCCGACCAATATTGGTGATACCGAGTGATGTCGTGCCTGGGCTTAGCATGACATCCATCTTGTCGATGTGCTGTAGATCATCGCGTATGTTTTCCGCTGCTAAAGATCATAGCTTAAACGGTTTGTATTATGTTCTCTAGGTTTGAAACTTTGTTCTACTTTTATAAACTCTTGTAATGTAATTCCCTATTATGTAAATTGTGATGGTGATTGTATCTCTGGACTCACCTTCGTGTGAGGTAACCTTATTGATCCTGTGTATCGGTGGTTTATCGGGACGTTACCCGACAGGCCAAGGGATTATACCGTTTGAAGCACGTTGGAGCCCTCGGGAGTGGACTCGCGTACTTGAGCCGGTATAATTCAGGTTGGTTCTGCCACAGTTATGACCGGTCTGCAAGGCGGCAGCTGGATTTCGCCCTCGACATCAAAATGGCAGGGATAGCGTCACGCCGTCAGACCAAGAATAAAGAGACTGATCCTAGCGATCGGCTCCAAAGGGAAGAAAAGGGTTATGTCACAGAAGAACAAGTGAGGCATGTGAGGAATCAGCGGCCGAATTCTTCTGATCTTCTCAAGAAGTATGAGTACCAGTACCAGCAGCGTCTCCGGCGAGAATCAGAGGAAGAAGAGTACGAGCGTCGCACTGGGAAGCGTTTGAAGAAGCATGAAGATGCGCGTGATCATTGGCATTGCCCATTTTTCAGGTACTGTTGGAATTCTGGTATGAGTCGATTGCCTACTACTAGCGACTGCCCAGAGTGCGGACCCGTGAAACCAGATGCAAAGGGGGTCTCGGTTTTCCGGCGTTTGGGACCTGTTCCAACTCAGCAAAAGCAGGTTCGATCGCCACAAGGGAGGGTGGACCTTGATGAAGAAGAAGACAAGTATCATCATCCATGATGGTGCCATGATGGACTCAATCGTTCTCAGAAGCACAGAGTTCAGCGATTGTGCAGCTTGGAAGAAGCCGAGGCCAGATATCTCAAGTCATTAAGGAAGGCGCGCCCGGATTTGGCAGAACAGGTCCATCAGGTGCAGAAAAGGGAATCGCGTCCTCCTAGAAAGGAGTGGCGGCCGAAGTCAACAAGAGCCGATGTGAGGACATCGGCTGATACACACATGGTGTTTGTGCTCCCTGCAGAATTCCACGCTCGAGCCCATGAGGAGTCGTCAATTGCCCAGCTTGACTTGGGGCCCTGGCCGGTAATATTTGAGAAGCCGCAAGCTAAGAATTACAAGCATTTAAAGGCTTTATATCTCAAGGGATACATAACCGGCCAGCCCGTTAACAAGATGTTAGTGGACACAGGAGCGGTAGTTAACATTATGCCGTACTCAGATCTGCGCCGCTTGGGGCGGTCCACCGGAGATTTGGTCAAGACTAACGTCATGCTAAGTGACTTCAACGGGCAGACCTCAGAAGCTCAAGGCGTCCTCAGTGTGGATCTGGCCATCGGAAACAAGACCATCCCGACCTATTTCTTCATCGTCAATAGCAAGAGCGCATACAACGTCCTACTTGGCAGGGATTGGATTCATACCAACTGTTGCATTCCTTCTATAATGCATCAGTGTTTAATCCAGTGGGATGGAGATGAGGTAGAGGTAGTTCATGCAGATGACTCGATTGAGATTTCACATGCTGCTATGAGCATTTGGGATGCGGAGGACCAGGAGCCAATCTCGGGGATGAGTTTGGAAGGCTGTGATCGCATTGAGGCTACAAAAAATGGGGTGAGGCTGGTCTTATCCACTAGCCTTACAGAGTAGAGGAGTTGTAAGGAACAAGCCACTCTAGCGCATTTGTGGAGGCCAATTCCCGCGATCCGCCCAAAAAAAATAAAGTACAAGCTTTTGATGTCATGTATTTTACATAGTTATAGCCGTTACAGAAGGGCCTGCCTGACAACCGGCCTTACTCTTTTTGTAAAGATTTGAAGGATAATGAAAGACATGGAGCGGCCGATCTCGATGATCGGCCAAAATTATTTTTACCATCTTCTTTGTCCATCTACAGTGTCGACTTAACAGATGATGGGAAACAAGGATATGGGTTCACATCGGCTGACGAGCTCGAGAAAATAGATATTGGTTCTGGGGATAAGCCACGGCCAACGTTTGTCAGCAAGAAATTACACCTATGTTTGCGAGAGCCGATGATAGCTTTATTAAAAGAATATGCAAACTGCTTTGCCTGGATTACACAGAGATGCTCGGGTTGGACAGACGCATAGTCGAGCATCGGCTCCCTCTCAAAAGTAGATTTCGATCGTTCCAGCAGCGTGCATGACAGAGGAAGGCTAAGATCCTGGTTGAAGTGAAAAAGGAGGTGGAGAAAATGCTAGAAGCAGGATTCATCAGGCCTTGCAGGTACGCCGAGTGGATTTCAAGTGTTGTACCTATACAGAAGAAGGACGGCCGATGGCGAGTCTGCGTGGACTTCAGAGACCTTAATAGAGCTACTCCAAAGGATGAGTATCTAATGCCTGTTGCAAAGACATTGATCAATGCAGCTGCTGGTCACAAAATCTTGAGTTTCATGGATGGCAACGCTGGTTATAACCAGATTTTTATGGCCCCTGAGGATATACACAAAACCGCATTCAGAGTACCTGGAGCGATGGGTCTGTTTGAGTATGTGGTCATGACCTTTGGTTTGAAGAATGCTGGCGCTACATGTCAGCGTGCCATGAACTACATTTTTCATGACTTGATCGGTAAATTGGTGGAAATTTACATTGATGATGTCGTGGTGAAGTCCGCGTCGGTTGAAGGCCACTTGGAGGATTTACGACAGGTTCTGGAATGAACTAGAAGGTTCGGGCTTAGAATGAATCCAAAGAAGTGTGCTTTTGGTGTGTCGGCCGGTCAATTTTTGGGATTTTTGGTTCATGAAAGGGGGATCGAGATTAGCCTAAAAAGTCAGGAAGCCATGCACACTATGGTGCCACCTACTACGAAGAGGGAGCTCCAGCAACTCATTGGCAAGATCAACTTTATCAGGAGGTTTATTTCCAATCTTTCTAGGCGGATTGAGCCTTTCATGGAGTTGTTGAAAATTAAAGCCAATGAAGAATTTCGCTAGGGGGCAGAGCAGCAATAGGCATTTGAAGGGATTAAGGATTATTTGTCAAAACCACCTGTGATGGTTCCACCCCAGCAAGATAAGCCATTTTACGTGTACCTATCGGTTGGTGACACCTCCATCACGTCGGTAGTGATACAAGTGCATGACAATAAGGAGAGGGTTGTATTCTACCTCAGCATAAGGATGCTGGACGCGGAGACAAGGTATCCTGATATCGAAAAGTTATGCCTTTGTCTATTCTTTACATGCACCAAGCTTTGTCACATCCTACTATCAGCCGAGATAATTATTATCTGCAAATCGGATGTCATAAAACACATGCTATCGGCTCCTGTGTTGAAAGGCCGATTGGGAAAATGGATGTTTGCATTATCAAAGTTTGATATCCGATATCAACCCGCAAAGGCTGTCAAAGGGCAAGCGTTAGCAGATCTTATTGCTGAGAGGGTCAGCACCAACATAGCAGTGCTTTTTGTACGTGCTTGGGCCATGTATTTCGATGGGTCAGTTTGCGGAGATGGATGTGACATAGGTATCCTGCTGGTATCGCCTCGGGGGGCAACGTATTCTTTCTCAATCAGATTGCCTACTACTTGCACCAATAATCTTGCAGAATATGAGGCGGTGCATAAAGGTATGAAGTTGCTTCTTGAGGCCGAAGCTGAAGCAGTAGAAGTTTTTGGGGACTCGAAATTGGTGATCTATCAGCTCACAGAGGAATACAGGTGTGAAAGTGAGTTACTTTTCCCATTGTGGATGCAATGTCAAGAGCTAATAGCCCAATTCAGGTACATAAATTTCTATTGGATACCTAGAGCTCGGAATTCGGAGGCCAATGGCACAACTGGCTTCAGGATACAAAGCCGACGGATCCAATCATCAGGTGCACCTACTGGACCAGGGAGATTGGAGAGCCGATATCTTCAATTACTTGAAGGATTCGGCTCGGGGGGCACCCAAGAGGATATGTTATAAAGCCATGAGATATGTCCTGATAGGGGACGACATGTTCTAGAAGACTTTGGAAGGGCTGTTGCTTAAATGCCTGGGGCCGATTGAGTCCAATCGGCTCTTACATGAGGTCCACGAAGGAACTTGTGGAACTCATCAATCGGCTCACAAGATGAAGTGGCTGATTAGGCGATCAGGGTACTACTGGCCTACCATGCTTGAAGATTGTTTTAAGTATTATAAAGGATGTCAAGCGTGTCAGAGGTTCGGGAAGATTCAGATGGTACCAGCGTCAGTGATGAACCCCATTATTAAACCATGGCCGTTCAGAGGCTGCGGCATGGACATGATCGGCAAAATTAATCCTCCATCCAGCAAAGGCCACGAGTTCATTTTGGCCATCACGGATTACTTTACCAAGTGGGTAGAGGCAATCCCTATGAAGTCAGTGGCATCCAGAGATATTATTTAGTTTATCAAGGAACATGTCATTCATAGGTTCGGGATCCCTCAGACCATTACAATAGATGGAGGTTCGGTCTTTATTTTAGAGGAATTCAAGAAGTTTGCCGCTGACATGGGCATCAAGTTGATCACGTCGTCCCCATATTATGCCCAGGCAAATGGACAAGCCGAAGCATCCAATCAGAGCCTCATCAAGTTGATTAAGAGGAAGATTGATGAGTACCCTAGGCGTTGGCACGAGGTCTTATCAGAGGCATTGTGGGCGTACCGTATATCTTGCCATGGGGCGACGAAAACTTCCCCTTATCACTTAGGCTATGGGCAAGAAGCTATGTTACCATGGGAAGTTACGGCTGGATCAAGGTGCGTAGAGTTCCAGAATGACTTAACAGCTAAAGAGTATGCTACTCTGATGAATGATAATGTTGAGGACCTCACGGAGCTCAGGCTTTGGTCACTTGAGAAGATCAAGGAAAATAAGGCCAAAGTAGCCTGCGCGTACAATAAGAAGGTCAAGCTGAAGGAATTCCAAGTAGGAGATCTGGTTTGGGAAGCAGTACTGCCTTTGGGAACTAAGGACGCAACGTATGGCAAGTGGTCCCCAAACTGGCACGAGCCATATAGGGTTGACCAAGTCCTGTCTGGGAATTCATATATGCTTGAAGAATTAGATGGCGTCAAGTTCCCGGTGGCAGTCAATGGTCAATATCTCAAGAGATACTTCCCGAGCATGTGGCATGATGAGCGGTAAAGCCGATGTCAAACACCGGTTTATAAGCCGATGTGACCAATGGGCCTGAATAAGGGAGCACCAAAGCTGTGCGGAAGGGTACAAACCAACAGAGCTCGACGGCTCGGGTGTGCGAAGCCGGTAACATGTGCCAAAATAAGAATGAGGAAAGAAGGCCGATGCGTGCGGTCGACCCACAAGTATAAAGAAAAGCATTTCGTGCCCAACACACTAAGTTGTCAAAATAGCCGATGTGAGACCATTGACTCTAGAGTTTTTGAAGTGCCCAACATATTGGGACCATCAAACAGCCGATGTGTGACCATCGACTTTAGAGTTGAAAATGTACACATACAAGTTTATCTGTTAAAGGAGCAAGCCTGCTGGAGAAACTCATCGATGGCAGTGATGACATCAAGACGGACACGATCAACTTCAGCAATTACTGCTTCGTCCTCCTTGTCTACTCCTGGCATCACCTGCTTACTCAGAGCACTCAACTCGGCCAGATCCACCTTCACTTGAGCGGTCAGGGCTTCTGCTTCCCGTTCGGAGCTTGCGATAAGGTCTTTTTCTTCTTGAATGCGCTGCTCGGTGGCCCGGACTCTAGCCTTAAGGTCTTCTAGGTCCTTCTCCAGAAGAAGAAGCCGTTGAGTGGGAGCAGATATGTCAGCCTTGGCGTCCAGAACAGCTTTCTTCTTGTTGACCGACTGGCACCTCTCGGCAATGTGGGCCCTCAAGGGTGTTTGAGAGCGACGGGTCTCAATCCTATGACGAGCTTGAGCTACTCTTGCCCGAAAGGAAGGGAGGTGCCCGGCCGGCAAGAGCTTGACTTGAAGAGCCATGAGAAGCTGAGAGCTGATCTCCTCGAGGATCTGCTTTACCGCACTAGAATCCTGGACCAAGGCGTCAATCGAACCTGACAGAAGGTCCTTCACACAGAGAAGCTGACTGGTGACTCTGGTCGAATCCGGTTGAGGATCATTGGCTTCTAATATGGCCGATCCAATGGATGCAGGATCAAACACAAGCAGTTCTGAGAGGTTCAGGCCCTGAAGGGATGCATGTGAGTAGAGCAGCACAGAAAAGAACGAAAATGATCTGGGGGTAAAACGTACCTGTCCTGGGAGAGAAGTGGCGACAGCCGATGAAGAAGTGATCGGCTCCTGAAGGCACATCCCTTCTAGAGGAGGAACGTTGACAGCGGGAGAAGTGAAGGTCGGCTCTTTAGGGTTCACCCTTTCAGAAGGAGGAGCGGCAGCCGACGAAGCAGCAGTTGGCTCTGGCAGGCGCGTCCCTTTCGAAGGAAGATTAGCAGTCGTCGAGGCGATAGCTGGCCTCTCCAGAGAGGAGCTAATGACCGATGCGGCCATAACCGGCTTCTGCGGATCTTGTGTGGTGACCTTCCTCGTCTTAGCATGAGCCCGGGGGGGGCAACAACGTCAGGAGATCGTCTCCGCTTGGGGGTCAGCTTTGCGGTGCTGGGCTGGATCTGCATGATACTTTTTGAAGGAGGAGGTGCGTTTTTCCCAAAGAGAACCACAAGGGCAATTGGCAAGAACTGGAAGACAGATCCATCATCATTCTTGGGCTCTGGGCTATCCTCCTGCTGTAGAAAGAGTAAATGGAATCAGAAAGATTCAGTGAGGTCAAAAGGAGAAACAATAGGCGGACGGTAATACCTCTCCTTCAAGGATTTCATACTCAGTGTGAATCTGCTGCAGCATCGGCCCCAAGGCTCTCCGGAAAACATGAGTCTTCCACATCAATCACTAGTCCTCAAAGTCGACAGCCGAAGAAACAAAGGCAAGGTCAGCAGGAATCGGGATGAAAAGGTCTGAAAACAGACTGTAGCATCTTTGGGTGGTCACGGCGTCAGGAAGGTCCACCCTATTTGATGTCAAATGATGAAGGAGGAAATGTAGAGGCACTTGCCCAAGACCAAATTGCCGGGCTGCTACGACCGGCTGGTAAAATTCATATCCTGGTTTGATGATCCGGTTGGAAGTGCTCATGGCGACTGGGAGGAGGCAAGGACGAATCATGATGGAGTACAGGCGCCTGGTGTCGATATCGTTGGCAAAATCAGCCAATCGGAACGTGGCTGGGCTCTCAAAGATTTCAGACTCAGCATATGGGAGGAAGATTGGGTTGTCCAGACCTTTGTAAAAAATCCTAAACCATCGTGAGGCATCTGAAGGATTTAACTTACCACCAGGGAGACTGTACAAGGCCTGGCCGAAGCTGATGCATCGGATTTGCCTCCCACTTTGGTTCGGAAAAGAGGTGCTGGCTAGAGAGGGGAAGTTTGGGATGAAATCTTGAAAGTAAAGGTGAGCCCATAGCTGGATGAACTGCCAGGGACCACCAGTCCTAAGTTTTTTCTGGGAAAGAAGGCTCAAGGACATCAGGTAATGGTATCTCTAGATTTCTCCAAGGAATAATTTACCAAGGCCAATGGTATGACCTTTGGCCAGCTCATACGCCATAGGAAGATAGTTCTTGGTTGGAGCAAGCGAAGGATCACAGAAGAGAAAGTGTTTTAGCCAAAGATTCAAGAAAGTTGTGTGTTCTTTCTCTGTCACAGGCCCTTTTGTTTTCAGATGTTGGCTCAGATATGCGCCCCAGTTTATGCACTCCGCTTTGGAAGATAGTTTGAAAGGAACTATAGAAAGTCTATAAGCAGAGGGACAAGTTGATGAGATGTCTAGACCAGTGATCATCATAACATCTAGAAGAGTTGGAGCCATTAGACCATGTCCAAAGAGGTAACAGTTCAAGGCATCGGACCAAAAATAGCCAATGCTCTTCAGAAGGTTTTCATACTTTTCGAGAGGGGAAAGAGATAAAGATAGGGCATCGGCTACCAATCATACCAAGCTACCCAGCCCTCTGGAGGATTCGGCCAAGCACGAAGGCTATCGGACCAGGAGTCTAGATCTATGTCTTGATTCACGAAGAGGATTCGATTAGCCTCGCAAGAAATTAGATCTATGGGCTTCTCGTAAGAACGAGGCCCAAGATAGAAAGAATTGGGGGAAGATGGATGCCGTAAGAGGATATCGGAAGCCTGAAAAAACCCACAAAAGACAAAGTAGTCAAAGAAGGGGTCATTTAACAGCGCAAGGAATCTTGTGATTACTGCATTAAATTAACAGAGGTCGGAGTTTTACCTTCAGACTGAAGACATTTGCGCCAGTGTTCGAAGACTCCGCCATCAGGAGCCTTGATGAAGTCAAGAACTCGGGAAACAGATCTAGGGTTGGCGGTGCAAGGTTAAGCGCGTATTCTGAGGCCTAGGGGAGAATTTCGTGGCTAGGGTTTATGAGTGAAGGGAATTTTTGGAAGGTAACCTGGATTTGGGGAATCTTCAGAGATCTATTTTGGAGAACGATTTGGAATTAGGTGGAGAATGAAATGAATTGAAGAACCGGTTCGAATCGGGTGTGGCAGAACCAACCTGAATTATACCGGCTCAAGTACGCGAGACCACTCCAGAGGGCTCCAACGTGCTTCAAACGGTATAATCTCTTGGCCTGTCGGGTAACGTCCCGATAAACCACCGATACATAGGATCAAATAAGGTTACCTCACACGAAGGTGAGTCCAGAGATACAATCACCATCACATTTTTACATCACAAGGAATTATATTACAAGAGTTTCCAAACGAAGTATGAAGTTTCAAATCTAGAGAAAAGATTACAAACCATTAAAGCTATGGTTTTTGGCAGCGGAAAACAAACACGACGATTTACAGCACGTCGTCCTGACGGATGTCATGTTAAGCCCTGACACGACATCGCTCGAGCTCACCAATGTTGGCCGGGGACGGATCCCATTCCACGGACCAATATTCTGGAAGAGCACAGGGCCAAGGCAAGGGAAGAGTAGGGTCTTCAAGACATTACCTGCAAAATATATAACTAGCAAGGCTGAGTATACTAATACTCAGCAAGGCTTACCCGGGATTGGGTATACTTTAGCCCATAACTAGACTTATGAAGGCTTATAATAGTTCTGGGTTTAGTTTCAGCTGAAAAGCAACTAAGAGTAGATCCTTATTTTCAACTTTTAGCTTTCAAGTTCTATGTGATTATCCATTCTAGATAAGCACTTATAACTAAGCAAGCAAGGTAGAGCTCTTTATATCAACCATCAGTATTACTCATCATATAGTTGCTCTTGTTACTCTGTGTGATAAAGGGATCAAGCAGTCTCAATCATCGTGAGAAGCGGACGATTCTGAATCGAATTTAACCTTGCAAGGTAAACCTAACTCACACGCTTGGAACACCAAAGGGTCGTTCCGAAGCAACCGTTTGCCTTTCACTCCGACTCGTGGATCAGAGCCACCACAAGCGACTGCAGGACCATACGCACACCCAATGTGTGCAGGACGTACGTCTGTAGCGCGACTACAAAACCCGTACTCCTGGTTGCCCTTGCAACACGTATTCCCCAGTCGAACCAAGTAACCAGAAGAACCAAATACATGTGGTGGGAGGTATGTCCACTCCTCGGGCCGATTGGTTACTAGGCTTACCGCTTACCATATTTCGCGGCATGTGGCTAGTACTTTCAAACGCTTAACCCCGATCGGCACACACCGCGACCTTATCAATTTCAACAACACAGACGGGGTATCACCTCAACCATGATACCTCACAAAACTCCCGTCCGTCATCCTTATAGTGATAACAGGAATGTAAACATTACAATTCCTATATCGCGCGAGTGACAGGAAATCACCCGACTTCTACCAGTCCTATTAGCATAGCAGCTAGTCGGACTCAAGTGCTAGTATCCAGCACATTGGTTCCTAGGAGAATGCAGCTAGGGTTCCAAGCAATTCCTAAGAACTTAATGCATAGAATACGTAAATAGATATATAGATTGCAATGTAATTAAAATAGTGGGATATGTCCGGGGCTTGCCTTTACTGGTGGGGCTGAAGTTAGAAATGTCAATATCTTCCGAACTTTGGTTCGGGGCTTCAGATAATCCTTTGGTGATGTTCATTTGGTCTTCAGGAACATCCATCGTAGACTTCTGGGAGATCTCGTAGGTACCGTTTGCAGAAGTAGTCGTATCTACATGTAATGCAACATCACATTCAAGTGTGCACACAAAACCATTTTACTTCACAACAAAGTTGCAACTCAACACTCATTTAACATACTATTCACATAACAACCAAAAGATCTGAACTAACCTAGACAGAGCTTTAGGGGGACAACTAACTAGAATCGGCTACTCGTTGAAGATTACAACAGAGCCGATTGGAAGCAACAGAGGTTTAGCCGATTGATGAGTACATTGGGTTCCTAGATGATCGATGAAAGCATCGATTACTTTGGCAGAAGGATGATTCCTAAAGCAGTTGTCTTAACTGAGATGTGCTTAAGCGTTATTCTAGGTAACTAAGTATGGTTATATCGACTCGATTACGTCAGCACAACAATTGAGTGACGTATAGCCGAATGGAGTGTGGTTAAGGGTATATGACCGGTAGATATATAGCCGATCTCTCAGTCGATAAATCGGCTGATAGAAGTGTGTGGATAAGGATGGGGAAACTAAGGATCGATCGGCCGTGTTTGACTGATATGGAAAAGCAACCAAAATTCGGCTTGGATCGGCCGATAGCAAGAACCCTAAGATTGTGGGTGCATCTTCGATGCATCGACTATGTGCAACCGAGGTAGGACAGAACAAAAGAGTGATATCGGCGGTAGCCGATACTAGAAAGGTAACCATCGTGTCAGCTAACCAATCGATGGTAGGAACATATCAAAAGAAAAGCATCGGTTGACCGTGGTTACACAGAAACATCATAGACTTAAAGGAAACGGATGCTTAGCGGCTGAACTGATAGCCGACGTTGAAGCATAGTCGCAGAGATGTATAAGCTAAGCAACAAAAACACATGAATTACAAAGATCTTTATACTAAGAGAATTTTACGGAAACGGCAATCAAGACAAGGATAACGTCTTGACGGTAAGGATAAAAGCACTCGTACGAAAAGATCAACTAGATATCACACATCTGCACTTGAGACATATATCCTATGATTGCTTTTCAGCTATATCACATGCATATAACACAAGGTACAATAAAGCACTCATTCCCTAGTATTTAACCTAGACCATAATTCAAAGACTTTTGATTCAAAATCACAACATATAACTTGTAGATTTTGACTTAGGGTTTCAAACAAAACTGATCTTACATTTTTATGAACTCCTTACGAAAATCTATAAAATGTAGAAGTGCATTGATTTGAAATACAGAAAGCTTTGGAAATTTTACAAAGAACACCCTAAAACTTTCTAAAACATAGCAATCAAGTCCCTGGTCCGGGAAAACAGATAACAGGAAGTTAACGGTGAAATTCCGGCAAAGGAATCGCCGGCATTAAGAAGATTCAGTGAATCAGGGCAAACCTTGGGGTAGCCTTGGTTATGAAGAAGAATACGCGGAAAGTAAATTCCCGCGGTGAATAGGATTGGCGACGATAAGATGAGCTCGACGATGACGAGATCCTGAGGATGACGAAGAAGTTTGTCGGGGAGGGTTGTCGTGGGTGGAAGATGGCCTGTTGTCTTGTACACACACGCGCCTGCTGAATCGAGCCGAGCCGGCCACTAACATAATAATTCCGCTCGCACTCGCGAACGCGCCGGTTCGGTTCCGCTCGGTCCTCTGGGTCCTGCAACTTCGCCATCCCCTCCACTTGTTGCAATGCCCTCCGGTTTGACCTACCACCGCCGCCGTTGACTTCCATATAGATGAAGGGAGCTCGTCGTGCCTGGCTGCACCGCATCTCCTCCGTGCTCGTCCGTCTCGCTCCGCGCCATTGCTTTCCCCGTGCGGCTTCGCTCCGCGGCTTCCTCCTCAGCGGTCTCCAACGTCCCTCTCGCGCGGCTCCATTGCTTTCCCCGTGCGGGTCCGCGCTGAGTCACCGCGCCGCGGCACCGCGAGCCCTGAGCTCCACCCCTGCGCCATCGCCGACGGCCTCGCCGACACTTCCGCATACGTGTGCTTGCGCGTTCCCGCACCGCGAGCTCCGCGCTCAAGCTCGCGCAGACCATTCCACAATGCGCCGCCGGCCCCGCATCCGCACACGCACGCTTGCACGTCGTCGTCCTGCTCGGCCACCTCTCCTGGCGCACGGCCTCTGCACGCATCGCCTGTGTGCCGCTCACGCCTGCGCTAGTGCCTCTCCTTCCGCGCGCGCGCCTCCTCCAGCCCACCGCCGGTGTTCTGCACAGCCCGCCGCCGGCGCTTCGTGACATCCGCGCGCGTGCCTGCTGCGGTCGCCGTTCGCCCGCACCTGCGCCTGCTCCCGAATCGCGCCCACTCCCTGCGTCTGCGCTCACGCCGCAGCCGTCCGCGCGCTTCACTCCAGCGCTGCCAGCTTCGCATCGGGCCACTCCGCGCACACGTGCCCTGCGCACGCGCGCCTGTTCCCGCGAGCCGGCAGCACCACCAGCACGCCTTCGCTCACCGCGTGCACGCCGCGCCCACGAGTCGCCCGCACCGCCAGCGCCTCCCGCCTCCAGCCGCGCGCCTCCAGCTCCCGCACGCGCTCACGCCTAGGCCGCCAGCGCTCCGTCCGAACCGCCGCTGCGCTCCACTTGCTAGCGCCCACCCGCACGCCACCTGCCTCGGGCACTCCCTGCTCCGTCCTGGGCCGCTCGGGCCGCCCGCCTGCGCGAGCCGCTTCGGCTCCCACGCGCTGCCGGCCGCGCAGTGCCCCACGTTGGCTCGCCCGCAGCCGCCGCGCTTGGGCCGCCGCTCGCCTGCTGCCGCGCGAGCCCGGCCCGCCTACCGCGCTAGCGCCCGCCCGCGCCTGAGCCTGGCGCCGCGCTCGGGCCCCTGCGCTCGCCTGTGGCTTGCTCGGTCGGTAGAGGAAAAAGAAAAGGGGAAGAACAGGATGGGGATAAGGATTGGGGCAGAGAACAGACGCCGGCAGTGAGGAAAAAGAAAGGCGCCAGTGAGAAGGAACAGAGGAGAAGGGGAAAAGTGATTTCCCAAGGACTTATGCGCAATTTCAGAGGACTGCAGGGACCTATTTGTAAAACGAAATTTTCCATCAATCTAAAACCCGAATGAAGAAATGCCCAAAACAAAAGTTGGAGAGTTTTTCAAATTCTACAACATTGCTTTAGGGCTCAAGTTCAAAAACTCAAAACTCGCATCTTTGCACGTGAAATTTTGAGCAAAAGTTGGATTTGAATTACTTTTTCCTAAGAGTGTAATTTTAAAATATTCAGGACCTAAATGCAAGAATTTATGACACGTCATAATGACGGGATAGACTCGTCATAATGAGTGGATAGACATGTCATGATGACTTGCACTTTTATACTTTAGTCCTGAGTAATTTTGAAAGTTACTTTTGTAAATCAGAAACTTGCATAAAAGGACTTGTACTTTTATAAAATTACATAAACACCCTTATTTTCACCATTTTACCCAAAATTTTTTACACACTTCAACACATGCATTTCTAATGCAACTTTTAGATAAATATATATATTTTTACAGGGAATAAAATAAGAAAAACATGTCTACAAAACCACCTTTCACTTATTTTGAAATTACCCTTACCCACTTACATTTTGCAAAAACAACACTAGGTTTTTCTGTAATTACAAAAATACCCCTTTTTACCTGCACTTTAAATTTTCACAAGCTTCACATAAGCACACATAAGCTTTATACAAACAAACACATATTTCACACTAATAAAATATTTGCCTAGCATTACAAATACACGAACTGTCACAGCCTCCCCCCCCTAAAAAGAATCTCGTCCCGAGATTCGGACGAAAGACTCTTAAAGGAAGAGAAGCAAATCACCATCAGAAGTAGCAGGAAACAATCACACCGGAAGAGATTAATGTTGATGGTAAAAGTCATTGGAGTATGACGAGATGAGTATGACGAGAAAAGTCTTTACTTTTGATGGGTGATTTAAGCATAAATAGATTATACGTGGATGAGTATAACGAGAAAGAGAAAGAAAGGTGATCAAGTTTTCATAGAGTTGAGATCACAATATGAGATCACAACATGAGGACGATAAATGTCGGTGACATTCATCACAAAATTCATGGATAACAAGTGAGGATAGTACGAAAGATTGATAAGTAATATTTGAAACATTCCTGCTCAGAGTTTATTATCTGAATGATTTAAATTATGTTGATTGTAAAACATGCCTATTTATACTGATGCAATCAAGGGATAATGATAAAACGCTCCAATTCAGAGTGCAATGCCCGTTATATAACCATGAACATGATGCACTGCTGAGATGTATGATTACAATGATGGTGCAACATGAGGATGAGGGATCCCATGCACGACCGAGATGATGCATATGACACAATGCAATTACCATGATGTTGACCAAATGATGCATACACTATGATGCAAGGATGATGATACTTGCAATGTATGCACGTATGAAATGCATGAAGTATGATGCATACCCTCATGAGTTGATGATGCACATGATTCGCACTCTACAATCGTTCTCTCGGGACTAACACCTGGGTAGGTCTATATCCCTGGCGAAGATCAAAAGTTAGGACACTAGTAAGGTTGCACAAGAAGAGTTTGCAGTGGGGTTATATCACATATACCTAGTCACCAGTGCGCCCCTAATGGCTTAATCATGTGACTGCAGTGCACATGAGGCCTTAGGTTCCGACACGGCATCATGGTTATGTGATTAAACACCACCACAAAAGAGGAATAGCAACCCTATAGTGCCAACAGCAGCAAGAAAGACTTAGGAAACCGAGGACAACCCAAAGTTGCACCAGAGGCACACCCGTTAGTTAGTCTACGGGTTTTCGATGATGATGCAACACCATGCACTGACCAAAAGTGGTACATGTTATGATGCATGACTTTTGCTAGTAGGATTGTATTCAAAAAGTAATTATTGTCATAAATCTTTTTAATTTATCCAAAATCATCTGAGCAAAAATCGAAGGTACAACTTTCAGATGTTGTAACCAGAATAGCCAACAATATAAGGTACAACATCGAAAGAGGACAGATGATTCACTGAATGATGGATTGAAGGGTTTGCTGATGATTATCAAGGTGTAACCATCAAAGGAAAAACTCAATGGTTTTGCCGAAACAGATCCAAAACAAGATCCAGGGTTGGATTTGGCTATTAAGCTAAGATCGGTGATAGGATCCAAACATGATCCATCCCACTGGATTCACAAAGGACCTTCTCTCTTTAGGTTAGCCTAGCAGATTATGTTGGCTCTTGCAACACAGAGTCAAAACAGGCATTCAGATACAAGCACATATTTCAGTACATCAACGTAACAACCAAGGCAATCAGGTCAATCCAAGATATCATGATGTATGCACGTTCTACACGTCCTCACAAACAAAAATAACTGCCAAGTAATCTTGGTCTTACGAGGTTATGTACGGTGGCATCATATAAATACGTCTCTCCCTGTAATATCTAGTCATTCATCCTAACCGTTCAAAACCTATCGAATCGTGGTTAGCATACCTGCAGAGAACACAATATGTATAAACTGAACCTTTCATGCCAGCATGTCATGAAAGCGTCCTCAAACATTACTGTTCACTATAGAAACAGCATCTGTACAATTACCGCCGTACAGACAACGTTAACATACGTTATCGAGATAACGTATTCACGGGGGTACCGCAAAATGCGGGGGTGTTGCTGTTCATACCCCATACCTAACTATATACTCCCAATGTAGTCAACCGAAGTTGGTACATTGGCAGCATCTCAAGTAGGCCACTGCTTGAGAAACAGCGTTCGGTTCGCATCACCGACGGGAAGGCCAAGCTCCCTCAGTTGGCTGACGATCCTTACCTTCTTACCTCATCGTTGAAGGTGTCGTTACAGAATGTAAGGTTGGATCGTGCATGAATTTAAGTTTTGACAGAAAAGTAATGCTGGTAGTTAGGGTTATATATATATTATAGCCACCTCTATTTCCCTTATAAGCATTACCCTAGGGCTTTACGTACTAAATACAATCCTTAACGAATCCAACGTGACTTTTCCAAACATTTTGTTGGTCAAACTTTTATACTGAAAACATTTTTAGGGTAAAATGTATCTCCAGGGTAACCTTATAGCTCTGATACCAGCTGTGGCAGAACCAACCTGAGTTATACCGGCTCAAGTACGCGAGTCCACTCCAGAGGGCACCAACGTGCTTCAAACGGTATAATCCCTTGGCCTGTCGGATAACGTCCCGATAAACCACCGATACATAGGATCAAATAAGGTTACTTCACACGAAGGTGAGTCCAGAGATACAATCACCATCATATTTTTACATCACAAGGAATTATATTACAAGTGTTTCCAAACGAAGTATGAAGTTTCAAATCTAGAGAAAAGATTACAAACCATTAAAGCTATGGTTTTTGGCAGCGGAAAACAAACGTGACGATTTACAGCACGTCATCCTGACGGATGTCATGTTAAGCCCTGACATGACATCGCTCGAGCTCACCAATGTTGGCCGGGGACGGATCCCATTCCACGGACCAATATTCTGGAAGAGCACAGGGCCAAGGCAAGGGAAGAGTAGGGTCTTCAAGACATTACCTGCAAAATATATAACTAGCAAGGCTGAGTATACTAATACTCAGCAAGGCTTACCCGGGATTGGGTATACTTTAGCCCATAACTAGACTTATGAAGGCTTATAATAGTTCTGGGTTTAGTTTCAGCTGAAAAGCAACTAAGAGTAGATCCTTATTTTCAACTTTTAGCTTTCAAGTTCTATGTGATTATCCATTCTAGATAAGCACTTATAACTAAGCAAGCAAGGTAGAGCTCTTTATATCAACCATCAGTATTACTCATCATATAGTTGCTCTTGTTACTCTGTGTGATAAAGGGATCAAGCAGTCTCAATCATCGTGAGAAGTGGACGATTCTGAATCGAATTTAACCTTGCAAGGTAAACCTAACTCACACGCTTGGAACACCAAAGGGTCGTTCCGAAGCAACTGTTTGCCTTTCATTCCGACTCATGGATCAGAGCCACCACAAGCGACTGCAGGACCATACGCACACCCAATGTGTGCAGGACGTACGTCTGTAGCGCGACTACAAAACCCGTACTCCTGGTTGCCCTTGCAACACGTATTCCCCAGTCGAACCAAGTAACCAGAAGAACCAAATACATGTGGTGGGAGGTATGTCCACTCCTCGGGCCGATTGGTTACTAGGCTTACCGCTTACCATATTTCGCGGCATGTGGCTAATACTTTCAAACGCTTAACCCCGATCGGCACACACCGCGACCTTATCAATTTCAACAACACAGACGGGGTATCACCTCAACCATGATACCTCACAAAACTCCCGTCCGTCATCCTTATAGTGATAACAGGAATGGAAACATTACAATTCCTATATCGCGCGAGTGACAGGAAATCACCCGACTTCTACCGGTCCTATTAGCATAGCAGCTAGTCGGACTCAAGTGCTAGTATCCAGCACATTGGTTCCTAGGAGGATGCAGCTAGGGTTCCAAGCAATTCCTAAGAACTTAATGCATAGAATACGTAAATAGATATATAGATTGCAGTGTAATTAAAATAGTGGGATATGTCCGGGGCTTGCCTTTACTGGTGGGGCTGAAGTTAGAAATGTCAATATCTTCCGAACTTTGGTTCGGGGCTTCAGATAATCCTTTGGTGACGTTCATTTGGTCTTCAGGAACATCCATCGTAGACTTCTGGGAGATCTCGTAGGTACCGTTTGCAGAAGTAGTCGTATCTACATGTAATGCAACATCACATTCAAGTGTGCACACGAAACCATTTTACTTCACAACAAAGTTGCAACTCAACACTCATTTAACATACTATTCACATAACAACCAAAAAGATCTGAACTAACCTAGACAGAGCTTTAGGGGGACAACTAACTAGAATCGGCTACTCGTTGAAGATTACAACAGAGCCGATTGGAAGCAACAGAGGTTTAGCCGATTGATGAGTACATTGGGTTCCTAGATGATCGATGAAAGCATCGATTACTTTGGCAGAAGGATGATTCCTAAAGCAGTTGTCTTAACTGAGATGTGCTTAAGCGTTATTCTAGGTAACTAAGTGTGGTTATATCGACTCGATTACGTCAGCACAACAATTGAGTGACGTATAGCCGAATGGAGTGTGGTTAAGGGTATATGACCGGTAGATATATAGCCGATCTCTCAGTCGATAAATCGGCTGATAGAAGTGTGTGGATAAGGATGGGGAAACTAAGGATCGATCGGCCGTGTTTGACCGATATGGAAAAGCAACCAAAATTCGGCTTGGATCGGCCGATAGCAAGAACCCTAAGATTGTGGGTGCATCTTCGATGCATCGACTATGTGCAACCGAGGTAGGACAGAACAAAAGAGTGATATCGGCGGTAGCCGATACTAGAAAGGTAACCATCGTGTCAGCTAACCAATCGATGGTAGGAACATATCAAAAGAAAAGCATCGGTTGACCGTGGTTACACAGAAACATCATAGACTTAAAGGAAACAGATGCTTAGCAGCTGAACTGATAGCCGACGTTGAAGCATAGCCGCAGAGATGTATAAGCTAAGCAACAAAAACACATGAATTACAAAGATCTTTATACTAAGAGAATTTTACGGAAACGGCAATCAAGACAAGGATAACGTCTTGACGGTAAGGATAAAAGCACTCGTACGAAAAGATCAACTAGATATCACACATCTGCACTTGAGACATATATCCTATGATTGCTTTTCAGCTATATCACATGCATATAACACAAGGTACAATAAAGCACTCATTCCCTAGTATTTAACCTAGACCATAATTCAAAGACTTTTGATTCAAAATCACAACATATAACTTGTAGATTTTGACTTAGGGTTTCAAACAAAACTGATCTTACATTTTTATGAACTCCTTACGAAAATCTATAAAATGTAGAAGTGCATTGATTTGAAATACAGAAAGCTTTGGAAATTTTACAAAGAACACCCTAAAACTTTCTAAAACATAGCAATCAAGTCCCTGGTCCGGGAAAACAGATAACAAGAAGTTAACGGTGAAATTCCGGCAAAGGAATCGCCGGCATTAAGAAGATTCAGTGAATCAGGGCAAACCTTGGGGTAGCCTTGGTTATGAAGAAGAATACGCGGAAAGTAAATTCCCGCGGTGAATAGGATTGGCGACGATAAGATGAGCTCGACGATGACGAGATCCTGAGGATGATGAAGAAGTTTGTCGGGGAGGGTTGTCGTGGGTGGAAGATGGCCTGTTGTCTTGTACACACACGCGCCTGCTGAATCGAGCCGAGCCGGCCACTAACATAATAATTCCGCTCGCACTCGCGAACGTGCCGGTTCGGTTCTGCTCAGTCCTCTGGGTCCTGCAACTTCGCCGTCCCCTCCACTTGTTGCAATGCCCTCTGGTTTGACCTACCACCGCCGCCGGTCTTGCGTTGCACGTCAAACCCGTGTCGCGTTGCTCCCGCCTTGACTTCCGTATAGATGAAGGGAGCTCGTCGTGCCTGGCTGCACCGCATCTCCTCCGAGCTCGTCACGCCCGACCACTGCCTTCGCTCTGTGGCTTCCTCCTCAGCAGTCTCCAACGTCCCTCTCGCGCGGCTCAATTGCTTTCCCCGTGCGGGTCCGCGCTGAGTCACCGCGCCGCGGCACCGCGAGCCCTGAGCTCCACCCCTGCGCCATCGCCGACAGCCTCGCCGACACTTCCGCATAAGTGTGCTTGCGCGTTCCCGCACCGCGAGCTCCACGGTCAAGCTCGCGCAGACCATTCCACAACGCGCCGCCGGCCCCGCATCCGCACACGCTCGCTTGCACGTCGTCGTCCTGCTCGGCCACCACTCCTGGCGCACGGCCTCTGCACGCATCGCCCGTGTGCCGCTCACGCCTGCGCTAGTGCCTCTCCTTCCGCGCGCGCCTCCTCCAGCCCACCGCCGGCGTTCTGCACAGCCCGCCACCGGCGCTTCGTGACATCCGCGCGCGTGCCTGCTGCAGTCGCCGTTCGCCCGCACCTGCACCTGCTCCCGAATCGCGCCCACTCCCTGCGTCTGCGCTCACGCCGCAGCCGTCCGCGCGCTTCACTCCAGCACTGCCAGCTTCGCATCGGGCCCCTCCGCGCACGCGTGCCTGCTCCCGCGAGCCGGCAGCGCCACCAGCACGCCTTCGCTCTCCGCGTGCACGCCGCGCCCACGAGTCGCCCGCACCGCCAGCGCCTCCCACCTCCAGCCGCGCGCCTCCAGCTCCCGCACGCGCTCACGCCTGGGCCGCCAGCGCTCCGCCAGAACCGCCGCTGCGCTCCACTCGCTAGCGCCCACCCGCACGCCACCTGCCTCGGGCACTCCCTGCTCCATCCTGGGCCACTCGGGCCGCCCGCCTGCGCGAGCCGCTTCGGCTCCCACGCGCCGCCGGCCGCGCAGTGGCCCGCGTTGGCTCGCCCGCAGCCGCCGCGCTTGGGCCGCCGCTCGCCTGCCGCCGCCCCTGTGCGCCTGCTGCCGCGCGAGCTTGGCCCGCCTACCGCGCTAGCGCCCGCCCGCGCCTGAGCCTGGCGCCGCGCTCGGGCCCCTGCGCTCGCCTGTGGCCTGCTCGGTCGGTAGAGGAAAAAGAAAAGGGGAAGAACAGGATGGGGATAAGGATTGGGGCAAAGAACAGACGCCGGCAGTGAGGAAAAAGAAAGGCGCCAGTGAGAAGGAACAGAGGAGAAGGGGAAAAGTGATTTCCCAAGGACTTATGCGCAATTTTAGAGGCCTGTAGGGACCTATTTGTAAAATGAAATTTCCCATCAATCTAAAACCCGAATGAAGAAATGCCCAAAACGAAAGTTGGAGAGTTTTTCAAATTCTACAACATTGCTTTAGGGCTCAAGTTCAAAAACTCAAAACTCGCATCTTTGCACGTGAAATTTTGAGCAAAAGTTGGATTTGAATTACTTTTGTCCTAAGAGTGTAATTTTAAAATATTCAGGACCTAAATGCAAGAATTTATGACACGTCATAATGACGGGATAGACTCGTCATAATGAGTGGATAGACATGTCATGATGACTTGCACTTTTACACTTTAGTCCTGAGTAATTTTGAAAGTTACTTTTGTAAATCAGAAACTTGCATAAAAGGACTTGTACTTTTATAAAATTACATAAACACCCTTATTTTCACCATTTTACCCAAAATTTTTTACACACTTCAACACATGCATTTCTAATGCAACTTTTAGATAAATATATATATTTTTACAGGGAATAAAATAAGAAAAACATGTCTACAAAACCACCTTTCACTTATTTTGAAATTACCCTTACCCACTTACATTTTGCAAAAACAACCCTAGGTTTTTCTGTAATTACAAAAATACCCCTTTTTACCTGCACTTTAAATTTTCACAAGCTTCACATAAGTACACATAAGCTTTATACAAAAAAACACATATTTCACACTAACAAAATATTTGCCTAGCATTACAAATACACGAACTGGCACATCGGGATCGGCATATTTTGAGGAAGGGAACCGATGCGTTGCCATCGGCTCTTAACGGACCGTTTTGTTTAAAGAAATCATGGACGGAAAAGGAGATTTTATTTACAATGAGGGAGTAAGTACCAAAGAGGAGCCGATTGCTCCTGAAGCCGATTTATCGGCTTAGTGCTACAGTTTACCACCAGTAGACGCTGGAGGTCATGCGGCGCTTGGTCGGCGGAGCTATGCTGACATCACTATCGTCACCGCTGCTGTTGCTATCATCATCTCCGCTGCTGCTGCTAGTGAAGTCGCATTCATCTTCGGTGTCTTCGTCATCCTCAGCGGCATCTTCTGATGACTCGCCAAGGAGGACTTGTTACCAAATCTTCCTTAGTTGAGGAGGAATCGGCTTTTTCTTCCGAAGAGGAGAGTTCTTCTTCCTAGGATGCGTCGTCTTCGTCATCTTCCTCCAGCTCGGCTCCAAGGAGTAGTGTGAGATCTTCGCCATCGGTTAGGGATTCATCATCCTCTGACCGGGATTGGAAGTCCCATTCCTCTGCATCCCAATGCAGGGGGCAAGGATCTCGTAGGTGGCTATCGGATCATATTCCGGAGTGGGCTCTCGGGAGGATTCAGATTCAAAGGAAATAGCAGAAGAGGTAGAGGAAGAGGAAAAAGCATTGCAAGAGGAAGAAACATTGGTTTAGATGTGGTTGCCAGTGGCTGAAGAAAGAAGATGATTAAGAAAGTTGCCGGGGGTAAGTTTATAAAGGCAAAGCGGAAGGTGAAGTGAATCGGCACTATAACGGTTCCCAAGGAGTCTGATGCAGAGTGGTCACATCCCCTGGAAGTTGAAAAGGCACGTCTGTACGGATTTCAGAAGTCGAAAAGTCGAGGCAGTTAAAAAGGAGATGGTTTCGGAATTATCATTGCTGAAACCAGGGAGGCATGTGTTATCTCCATAATTTAGGCAGGCTAGAAAGTGGGCCGTGGAGCAAGATAGATTTGAAGGATAGTTATAATGGGCTTGCGAATCGGACCCTATGCAGATGTTTTGGGCCCAGGGTGGCCGTGTATCTAGATAGGTATGTATGTTTAAACAGTTTAGATAGAGATAGTTAAGATTTGTGTCGTGTTTGGTTAGGGTTGGTTAGGAAAGGAAAGTCTACGGACTATAAATATGTATCATGGGTAAACAATAACAGAATCAATCATTCATCAACAACTCTCGGCGTATCGCCTCCCCTGTTCTAGGGTTTCTCGGGTAAAGTGCCGTGCAGCCCTGATCACGCCTTGCGTGATCGGGGCGGCGGCGTCTCTGCTTGCCTGCCTTTCTGTGTTTCTCATTATGAAGCATTGTTGACGGCGAGTAACACCAGTTATCTCAACGTGTATAGAGTAACATTAGTCCTTCCATGCTTTAATCGTGCATCCTTTGTTACCAATAAACGTTCAGCTGTCGTTGTGTCCGATCTCGGATGTGAAGGCAGCCTTCTCGCTCTATTTTTGTTGATCCAATCTGTTATGGTTAGTCTTTAATTATCAAAGATTTAGTTTGATATCTGCATAATTAGGCCCTTCAAACGGGTTGAATGTTCCGGCAGTATGTTTGGTATCTTATGGCAGCTTAAAAAGAGATTGTTCCGGGAATCGGCTTTCTGGTTGGTTTTTAGGACTCTGTTTAGGTTGTTGTTTCGTTACCTTGTGTATTTGTTAGGCTCGATCACGTGTAGGATGTTCCAATTATGCAGTGAAAGCTTTAACCCGTTGTAGGTTGGATTAGCTTAAGGTTTACGGGGCGAGATTTATTTTATCATCAGACGTGTACGCTTTATTTACAGATCCGATCCGGTATTGAACACAATCGGCTTTTTACAGCCGATACCAGGGAGCATCCGATGAGCCGATCATGGCTCAGACTAATGTTTATGTGTGTCTGTGTATGCAGGAAACTAATATATAACACCTTCCTGATCAGGTACAAGGTCAGATGGCACGCCTAGCGACCTCGAAGCCAGGACGTGTGCTGGATCTCGGGCCGTTGACCGAGGGACCGAGGCCCACCAGCAGTTCCGGGAGCCTCCCGACTCTTCGTGTTGCCTGTCACTGCTCGCCGGCGGGTTTTGCCCGACAACACCATGTCAGCGGCGAATTTCTTGAATTCTCCTGAAATAAAGACCGAGCCTCCATCTGTTGTAATGGTCCGAGGGATCTCAAACCTATGAATGATATGCTCCTTGACAAAATTGATAACATCTCTAGATGACACCGACTTCATGGGAATCGCCTCTACCCACTTGGTAAAATAGTCCGTGATGGCCAAAATAAACTGGTGGCCTTTGCTGGATGGAGGATTAATTTCGCCGATCATGTCCATGCCCCAGCCTCTGAATAGCCACGGTTTGATAATGGGGTTCATCACTGACGCTGGTACCATCTGAATCTTCCCGAACCTCTGACACGTTTGACATCCTTTATAATATTTGAAGAAATCTTCAAGCATGATGGGCCAGTAATACCCTGCTCGCCTAATCAGCCACTTCATCTTGTAAGCCGATTGGTGTGTCCCACAGGTTCCTTCGTGGACTTCATGTAAGAGCCGATTGGACTCAACCGGCCCTAGGCATTTGAGCAGCAGTCCTTCTAAAGTCCTATAGAACATGTCATCCCCTATTAGGACATATCTCATAGCTTTGTAGTGTATCATCTTGGGTGCCCTCCGAGCCGAATCCTTCAAATAATTGAAGATATCAGCTGTCCAATCTCCCTGGTCCAGTAGGTGTACCTGAAGATCGGTTTTGTCCACTACAGCCTTGTACCCCGAAGCCATCTGTGCCAAATCGTTGGCCTCAGAATTTCGCACCCTACGTATCCAATAGAAATTTATGTACCTGAACTGGGCCATCAGCTCTTGACATTATACCCATAACGGGAAAAGCGACTCGCTCTCACATTTGTATTCTTCTATGAGCTGAGAGATTACCAATTTCGAGTCCCCGAAAATTTCCACTGCTTCAGCTCCGGCCTCGAGAAGCAACTCCATACCTTTACGCACCGCTTCATATTCTGCGAGGTTATTGGTGCAAGCTGTAGGCAATCTGATTGAAAAAAAATACGTTGCCCCCCGAGGCGATATAAGCAGGATACCTATGCCACATCCATCTCCGCAAACTGACCCGTCAAAGTACATGGCCCATGCACATATGGAAAGTGCTGCTATGCTAGTATTAACCCTTTCTGCAATAAGATCCGCCAACGCTTGCCCTTTGACCGCCTTCGTGGGTTGGTATCGGATGTCAAACTCTAACAATGCAAACATCCATTTTCCCAATCGGCCTTTCAACACAGGAGCCAATAGCATGTGTTTTATGACATCCGATTTGCAGATGATAATTATCTCGGCTGATAGCAGGATATGATGAAGCTTGGTGCATGTAAAGAATAAGCAATGGCATAACTTTTCAATATCAAGATACCTTGTCTCCACGTCTAGCATCCTTCTGCTGAGGTAGAACACAACCCTCTCTTTATTGTCATGCACTTGTATCACTACTAACGCGATGGAGGTGCACCTACTGATAGGTACACGTAAAATGGCCTCTCTTGTTGGGGTGGAACAAGCACAGGTGGTTTTGACAGATACTCCTTGATCTCTTCAAATGCCCGGTGCTGCTCTGCCCCCAAGGGAAACTCTTCATTGGCTTTAATTTTTACCAACTCCATAAAAGGCTCAATCCGCCCGGAGAGATTGGAAATAGACCTTCTAACAAAGTTAATCTTACCAATGAGTTGCTGGAGCTCCCTCTTCATAGTAGATGGTACCATGGTGCGCACGGCTTCTTAACTTTTTAGGCCGATCTCAATTCCCTTTTCATGAACCAAAAACCTAAAAACTGATCGGCCGAGATGCCAAAAGCGCACTTCTTCGGATTCATTCTAAGCCCGAACCTTCTAGTTCGTTCAAGAACTTGTTGTAAGTCCTCCAAGTGCCCTTCAACCGACGCAGACTTCACCACGACATCATCAATATAAATTTCCACCAGCTTGCCGATCAAGTTGTGAAAAATGTAGTTCATGGCACGCTGATACGTAGTGCCAGCATTCTTCAACCCAAAAGTCATAACCACATATTCGAACAGACCCACTGCCCCAGGTACTCTGAATGCAGTCTTGTTTATATTCTAGGGAGCCATAAAGATCTGATTATAACCGGCGTTGCCATCTATGAAACTCAAGATCTTATGACCGGCAGCCGCGTTAATTAATGTCTCTGCAACAGGCATCGGATATTCATCCTTTGGAGAAGCCCTGTTGAGGTCTCTGAAGTCCACGCAGGCTCGCCATCGGCCGTCCTTCTTCTGCAGAGGTACAACACTTGAAATCCACTCGGCATACCTGCAAGGCCTGATAAATCCTGCTTCTAGCATTTTCTCCACTTCCTTTTTAACTTCAACCAAGACTTCAGCCTTCATCTGCCGTGCTCGCTGCTGGAACGGCTGAAATCCATTCTTGAGAGGGAGCCGATGCTCGACTATGTTTCTGTCCAACCCAGGCATCTCCGTGTAATCCCAAGCAAAGCAATCTACGTATTCCTTTAGCAAAGCTATCATCGGCTCTCGTAAACATGGGCATAACTTTTTGCTGACAAATGTTGGTCGTGGCTTATCCCCAGGACCAATATCTACTTCTTCGAGCTCGTCAGCCGATGTAAACCCATATCCTAGTTTCCCATCATCTGTTAAATCAACACTGCAGATGGACGAAGAAGATAATAAAAAGAATTTTGGCCGATCGTCGAGATCGGCCGCTCTATGTCCTTCATTGCTTTTTGAAACTTTACAACAAGAGTATGGCTGGCTGTCAAAGCGAGCCTTCCTGTAACTGCTATGATTATGTATAACACTTGACATCAAAGGTTTGCACTTTATTTTTTGGGGCCGATTCCGGGGATCAGCCTCATTAAGTTCGTCAGAGCAGCTCGTTCTCCGTGACTCATCTACTCTGTAAGGCCAGTGGATAAGACCAGCCTCACCCTATTTTTTGTAGCTTCAATGCGGTCGCAGCCTTCCAAACTGATCCCTAAGATCGGTTCCTGGTCCTCCGCGTCCCAAATGCTCATAGCAGCATGTGAGATCTCGATCGAGTCATCTGCATGAACCACCTCTAACTCATCTCCATCTTACTGGATTAGACATTGATGCATTATGGAAGGGATGCAACAGTTGGTATGGATCCAATCCCTACCAAGCAAGACGTTGTATGTGCTCTTACTGTTAATGATGAAGAAAGAGGTCGGGACAGTCTTGTTTTTGACGGTCAGATCCACACTAAGGACACCTTGAGCTTCTGAAGTCTGCCCATTGAAATCACTCAGCATGACATTAGTCTTGAGATATAAAGCCTTCAGATGCTTGTAGTTCTTTGCTTGCGGCTTCTCAAATATTACCGGCCGCGGCCCCAAGTCAAGCTGGGCTACCGATAACTCCTCATGGGCTCGAGCGTGGAATTCTATAGGGAGCACAAACACCATATGCGTATCGACATCGGCTCTTGTTGACTTCGGCCGCCACTCCTTCCTAGGAGGGCACGACTCCCTTTTCTGCGCATAGTGGACTTTATCCGCCAAATCCGGGCGTGCCTTCCTTAGTGACTCAAGATATCTAGCCTCAGCTTCTTCCAGGCTGCGCAACCGCTGAACCCTGCCGTTTCTGAGAACGGTTAAGTCCATCGGGGCACCATCGTGGACGGTGATACTTATCTTCTTCTTCTTCAAAGTCCACCTTCCTCTGTGGTGGTTGAATCTGCTCTTGCTGAGGTCCCAAACGCCGAAAAATCGAGACCCGCTTTGCGTCTTGCTTCCCAGGTCTGCACTCTGGGCAGTCCTTGGTAGTCGGCAATCAACTCATGCCAGAATCCCAACAATACTTGAAGAACGGGCAATGCCAATGATCACGCGCGTCTTCCTATTTCTTCAAACGCTTTCCAGTATGGCGCTCATACTCCTGTTCCTCTGACTCACGCCGGAGACGCTGTTGGTACTGGTATTCGTACTTCTTGAGGAGATCAGAAGAAGTTGGCCGCTGATTCCTGACATGCCTCACTTGTTCCTCTGTGATATATCCCTTTTCTTCTTTTTGGGGCCGATCGCAAGGATCAGCCTCTTCATTCTTGGTTTGGCAGCGCGATGCAAACCCTGCCATATTGACGCCGAGCGCAAAATCCAATCACCGCCTCACAGACCGGTCATAACCTTCCACCATATTCACGCTTGGGAAGGGCTGGGTATCGACCTTCATGGCGGTTTGGCCCAAGATCAATCGGCCTTGCTCGATAGTCGATTGGATCTGCCGATGGAGTTCCTTGCAATCGCTTGTGTTGTGTGTGAAAGAGTCATGCCACTTACAATATGATATCCCCTTCAGTTCCTGAGCTGTAGGAAGCTTATAACCTTCAGGTAACTTTAACTTTTTTTCTTTCAATAACAGATCAAATATCTGTTCAACTTTACTCACGTCGAAGTCAAAATCTTTCGCAAGCCCTTTTTGTTTCACACACTTACAGGACACGGGGTTTGCCCCCCGAGTCCATTCTGCGACTGCCACTTCCTGATCATCCCCAGAGTCCTTAGCTTCCGCTGTGTCGATCACCGTCACTTGACACTTGAACTTATCTTGGTATAGCTCTGGGTGGTGCTGCTCATGCGTTGTTAGCTTTTGCACCAAATGTGCCAAAGAGGTAAACTCCAATTGGAAAGCCAGATCCCTGATCAGCTTTAGTAATCCCAAAGATGCCAACTCGACTGCCTCCTTCTCCGAAATCCGGGTCGAGTAACACCGGTTCTTCACCTCTCTGAAGCGTCGGATATATTCTGCCACGGTTTCCCCATGCTTCTACTGCACTTGCGCCAAGTCGGCAATTCCTGCTTCTGCAGCTTCCGAGTGATACTGAATATGAAATTGCTCCTCCAGCTGCTTCCAGGTGCGGATAGAATCAGGGCCTAATGATGTATACCATCCAAAGGCTGGCCCTGTGAGAGATTTCGAGAAAAACCTCACTCGCAAGGGATCCAACACCGAGATCATCCCTAATTGCGCTAAATATCGGCTCACGTGCTCGATAGAGCTAGATCCTTCTACTCCACTAAATTTGGTGAATTCAGGAAGCCGATACTTAGGCGGTAGGGGAATTAAATCATAATCATGTAACACCCTAATGTAATTTTCCCTAATTTTAAAGAATTTATTTTGGCTCAAATGAAATTTCCAGGCTTTTCTTTAATTTTTGTGGCATTTAAAGCAATTTATAACACAAGAAAATAAAATTAATTATAAGGTCAACATGTTTGTGCATTCATGCTGGAGCATTATTTTCCTTGTGTTGAATTTATATGGTTTGAATTCAAACTTATTTTGAATTCAATTAGATTTGTTTGAATTAGTTGAGTATAGGAAAGAAGAAGGAAAAGAAAAAAGAAAAGAGAGGAAGAAAAGAAGCCTAGCCCAGCCCAAAACCCTCTCCCTCTCTCCCTCACGGGCTCTCTCTTCCCCCCTGGCCCAAGTTTCCCCCCGAGACCCAGCACCCCCTCCCTCCTTCCTTTCTCCCGCGTGGGCCGAGCCCCGGCCCACCTTTTCCCTCAGCCCGAGCGCCACCTCCCTCTCCCTTTTCTCTCTGGCAGCTGGGACCCGCGTGTCAACGTCCTTCTCTTCCCCCTCTCCTTCTTCCTCCCCGGCGCAACGGCCTCCGACATCCCCGGCGAGCCCTTTCCCCTGGGCCCGCACGCCAAGGTAGCGCCGCCACCCTAAAAAAGGAACCCCCTGAGCCCCCGAACCCTAACCCTACTCTTGCGTCGCCCGAGGACCTCCAGCGCCGCCGCCCCTTTTCCTCCGCCGCACCATCTCCTCTGCGCCACCGTGGACACGCCGTTCCACCGCGCCACGGCCCGCGAGAGCTTGCGCATCAGCACCGCCTCACCACCCCGGAGCTCCAGCGCCCTTCACCCGTGACCTCGGCCCGTTCCTCGGTCTGAATTTTCCCCAGAGCACCACCGCGGGTAAGTCCACCGCCGCCGAAATTGCTCGCCGCCGGTGAGCCCCACGCCTCCCTGACCCCTCTGCCACCTCCACAGGAGTCCCCGGAGCCGATCTACACCAGCCAAGGACGCCGGCCACCCCTGCAGCAGCTTCCTCCGCGAGAGCCGAGCCCTTCCGCCGCCGGTCGTCGTCGTCTTCCTCCCTCCGTCGCAGCCCCGGCCTCTACAGCCCCTCAGTGAGCCGCACTCCCTCGCCCTGGTCCTTTTGCACCGGATGTCGTGGCCCTTAGCCACCCGAAGGCTCGGGAACGCGCACGCTCCGGCGAGCTCTACCGACCCGAGCCGCCCATGCCGTGGCGCGAGCTGTAGCAACCCCCGCAGACTTGTGCCAACCGCCCAGATGGATTACCCGCACCGCCAGGATCCTCTAGGGCTTGATCTCGTCCAAAACCGAGCCCGGGGCACCAAGTTAGGCCCGCTCCGGCGAAGCGCCGCCGCGGGAAGGAGCTCCGGCGACCTCCTCCGCCGTCCTGTGCGTCCTTTCATCCCAGGCCGTGAGATCCGGGATGGGTGGATGAGATTAGATCGCGCACGCTTAGATCTGAGCCGTGAGATCGAGATCCAAGGGATCTAAATCGCGCGTACCGGTTCGGGGTAGGGATGAATCGGAGCCGTCAGATCTGGAATAGGTGGTCTAGATTAGATCCATTTAAGTATAGGTCCGGATCGTTTGATTTAGATCGGATGGCCGTGGTTAGCGCGTACCCCTTCGCTGTTAGGATCTAATCTGAGCCGTAGATGCTAGATCCGGCGGCCCAGATTAAAACGTACCGGTTCGGCCGGGCGTTCTTGCTAAAGAGCCCCTGTCTTTTAGAGAAATCAACCCGCGGTCCATTTCAGTTCAATAATAATTGCAATATTAGCCCTGTTTCTTGCACGGACCCCACTGAGCTTCCTGGAATTAGTACCCGCAGTCCATATCCAGTGTTTTCATGTGTTAGCCCCTGTGTCTACCCTTTATTTGCGTTTAGGTCCCTGGTTTTTGTCCAGAACCCCCCTGTAGTCCAGTTTTCTTACAAATAGGTCCCTGGACCTTGTTTCAAGTGTAGTTTTCGCGTCTTAGCTCCATTTTAGGTGTTCTTTATGTCCACGCGATCGTTGTAACGCGTAGAATAGCTTTAGAATAGTTTTGTGTGCTGTTTCTATGTAATGTTGTACTGTTTCTTATAGTTTGCTATGGTTGTGCATGTGTGTATGTGTGGACTATGCTTGATGATCGTGAGTAGACGCGGAGCCTTTGGACCAGTACCAGGAGCAGCCATCTTCCGAGCAGTTCGAGCAGCAGCCGGGAGAGTACGAGGAAGGCAAGTATAACATGAATCCCCCTATCACTTTTAAATACAATTTCATACTGCATTTTAATACTGTATGCCTATAAGGACTTTCCTAGCCACTTTATATCCTATATATATGTCCTTTGGGTTGCCTTTTGGTTAGTTGTGCTAGGTTGCTGCGCTATAACATATCTTGGTCCTTTTTAATTAATTTGTTAATGATCTTATGCAACTTAATTCTGGAGCCGACCCTCTGTGCTGTGTGCTTGAGTGGTTTGCGCATCCTTAAAATATGTTTTTGTTAGAAACTTGGTTTAGGGGGCCAGCACGGTGCTTAGTGCTTGGTTGGCCACTCTCCCTAAGGACCGGTTCATAGAGCGACAACCTAGGACAACCGCGCAACCACAAGACTGGAATGGGACGGTCTTGACTTACTAATTAGGTCGTGTTGGTTCGAGAGTAACTTACCTGCATGGGCAAGAGGGGTGGTAAGCTTCAATGGTCCCTGCTCCTCCGTCTTGGTCTGTGCTGTGTGTCTTGTACCCCTGGAGGTGGGCCCCATCGTTGCTGATCCAGAATCCTTAGCGGTTACACCTTACCAACGTGATCCTTTGTAACGGTCTCGTAGTGTGCTTGCTAGCCATCTCACCTAAGAAAGTGTGATGAACAACTAGCGTAGCTCACGACTTGTGGGTAAAGTTGTGCAACCTCTCGAGAGTGTAAAACTGATATATCAGCTGTGCTCACAGTCATGAGCGGCCCAGATCCTCCTTTTGATTAGTGGGGTTATCAACCTTTGATTAGGAAGATTCCCCGGGTGGTTTTGGTTTGGATGGTTCTCAGTAGTTCTTAATTAATATTGATTAATTTCTTATGCAATCTGGGTTTATGGTAAGTCATCCACCGATAGTAAATAGTTTTAATAAAATTTGCCGAGACTAAAAGCTAATGCAGTTGGGTCAGCCAACCTAGAGCCTCATAGTTTGTGTTATACTTGTTGAGTACTAGTTTGTACTCACCCTTGCCTCTCTACTCTTCTATTCCATTTCGGATATCTTCGACTGCTGCTCAGTGCCCGGCAACGTGGAGGACTACGTCAGCGGCTTCGACGACTTCTAGGCGTTTCTCTCCCAGTCGACGTCCCTGTGGCGCCCAGCTCTTCATGTATTTCATGTTACGCTTCCGCATTCCTGGAACTGATTCTTGATTCAGTTGTAATAAAGATATTCATTTTATAATTTATACGCTTTTATTCGTGACATGTGTGGTGATATCTTGATAATCTGTTGTATATATGCGTGACTTGATCCTGGCGCATATATGATTGCTCGATTTATGTTCTTATAAATCGGGTGTGACAAATCACTAGGATACAGCTTAGTATAGCTGATCACCCTCCTTTTTGGTAGAATGCCAAACTGATCTCTTAGGATGGCACTGATCTGTTCTGCCGTCTGTGCTCCTAGGGCCGAGTGCGCACTATCGTGACTCGGCCCGGTGGCATAAGTAGCTAGCCATACTTGTTTCTCTGCATCTGTTCCAGGAACTCCTCTAGCCGCCCTCTGTACTGAGTGTACCGGATTATTACTATCTGGTATATAAGCACACATATATCCATGCGGGATCTCCTTGGGCGGCTCGCTGAAGAATTGGTGGTCTATAGGATCACCTCTAACCTTGTAAACAACATAGGCCGGAGAGCCATGTGATTCTGCAGCCGCAAGCACATAAGGCAGTGGTGGCCTAGCCTGAAATGGCAATTCTCCCTTGTGACTCCCCAAGGTAGATCCTGTTGGAGAGTATTGATGCTTCATAATTTCCTGGACCACGCGCAGCGCAACACGCTCGAAAGCATTAACCAAGCTCTCGAAATGTCGGTGTAGCGAGTGGGCCACCACGTAGTTTACTTCCTGACGTAGAGCTCTGGTACGATCTTCTAACAGGGTGGATAGATCCACTCCATCAAGGGTGCCTTCGGGTGAAAATTCTTTCCACCTGACGCCGTGGTGGCAGGTCTTCTCGAAGGAGCCGATGAGATCGGCTTCGAGGAGGGCTTCAATCTTGTCGTATTTCTGCTTGTGTTCAGCAGGTAGCTCCTCGTAGATGATCGGTTCATCCCTCATCATCTTGTCAATAGAAGTCGATGGAGTTGATGAAGATGATGTAGTTGATGAAGATGATGAAGACGGTGAAGATAGTCCCACCGGGCGTGCTAGAATGTGTTGTCGGTCGAAACCCGCCGGCGAGCAGCGACAGGCAACACGAGGAGCCAGGAGGCTCCCGGGACTGCTGGTGGGCCCCTATCCCTCGGTCAACGGCCCGAGATCCGGCACACATCCTGGCTTCTAGGTTGCTAGGCGTGCCACCTGACCTTGTTACCTGATCAGGAAGGTGTTATATGTTAGTTTTCTGCATGTACAGACACGTATAAACATTAGTCCGAGCCATGATTGGCTCATCGGATGATTTCCGGTATCGGCTGTAAAGAGCCGATTGTGTTCAGTACCGGATCGGATCTATAAATATAGCAAATATATCCAACGGTGATATGAATTTTGCTCCATAAACATCAAGCTAATCCAATCTACGACGATTAAAGCTTTCACTACATAATCGAAACATCTACACGTAATTGAGCCTAACAGATACAGAAGTAACGAAATAATAACCTAAACAGAGGCCTAAAAACCAACCAAAAGCTGATTCCCAGAACAATCCCTTTTTAAGTTGTTACAAAGTACCCAAAATACCGCCGGAACATTCAATCCGTTCGAAGGGCCTAATCATGCAGATATTAAACTAAATCCTCGATTGACGAAGATTAACCATAACAGATTGGATCTACTAAACAAGAACGGAGCAAAGCACTGCCCTTACACTCGAAATCGAATACAGGGGCAGCCGTACGTTTACAAGTAACAAGCAATGCACAATTAAAGTATGGAAGAGCCGATGCTACTCTATAAACGCTAAGATAACTAGTGTTACTCGCCATCAACAACGCTTCAGAATGAGAAACACGAAAAGTAAATAAGCAAGAACGATGCTGCCCCGATCACGCCGCACGGCGCTTACCCGAGAAACTCTAGAACAGGGGTGGCAATGCGCCGAGAGTTGTTGGTGAATGATTGATTCGATTCCCTTATTGATTATCCAGGGTACATATTTATAGTTCGTAGACTTGCCTTTCCTAACCAATCCTAACTAAACACGACACGAATCTTAACTATCTCTATCTAAACTATTTAAACACACATGCCTATCTAGATACATGGCCAATCTTGGCCTCAAACACCTGCATATGGTCCGATTCGCAAGCCCACTATAACTATCCTTCGAGCCCATCTTGCTCCTCGGCCCACCTTCTGGCCCGCTTGAATTATGGCGATAACAAAACTATGGTACAGCTGATCTGTACTTCTCACAAACAAAGAGGTGTCCATCACATGAGCTCTACCAGCTATCTAACATGGAACTGAAAATGTGGCAATCAAGATTTGAATGGTTAGCATGACTAGGAGAGACTGAATGGAGCATATTTTAGTTCACAATAGCTCTTGTGTCTCGTGCCTTTTTAGCTCTGTTCTCATCGTAGGAACTTCGTGAGTAGGAGGAATGAATTTATCAATATAGCATGGCATCGTGAGCAATGCATAGCCCATTCCTCTTTGCAGGATTCCTGACTGCACAACTCTAAGGAATGAAAACATGAGGTCAGAGGGAACGGAATAATGTGCAGCTGCAGGGACAGAAGAAGCAACAAACGGAGGACACTTCCTATGTAGTGATGGGCGAGACATGGAGTATCTTTCCAAGGGGCTCGGAGAGTGAAAGGAGGCCATGAATTTCATTTTCAGCCGAACAGTTAAATGGGCCCACGAGTCTGATTACTTAGGAGTGCAAATATCATTAGTATACAACTTGTATGGAGTACATACAAACAAACGGGCATGATAACTTCATCCACTACTACAGAAAAGGGTTTTGCAAACGGGCTTTCACCGATGGTTCAAAACGAACCGGGGTGATGCCTCGTCACCGTCAGTTCCAAAGTTGGTACCCGTAGTGGCCATTCGAACCGGCGGTGATAGTGTCACTGGCCATCACCAACGGTTCGTACTACCAACCAGCGGTGATGAGCCTGTACAGTACAGAACCCCAATCCCTTCTTCCTCCCACAACCTTTCTTCCCCAACCCAACGGGCACACTCCCTCTCCTCCATTGTTGCGGCTTTTTTTTGCCAAAATTCTCACGAAACTTCCCCATTCTTGATGTATGGACTCCACCAACTTGTTCTAAGGTCAGTAACCATCAATTCATTGGATTTCTGCCCATTTTCTTTGGATTAATCTTGCATTTTGTGATGGAGGGCGCTGGAGTAGTGGTCATACTAGTCGTTATTTGGTCATCACAACAATGTGTACACATGATATTTTTTATCCCTTGACTAAGTGCGTAAAACCATCATTTTTTGGGGAGTCTAAACTCAAACTTAGAAACCTATTTATTAATTTCTCTATGCCTCAGGCTTTCCCATATACTATACATATACAATGCTTTTCAATTTGATTATTTCAATCGTTGATTGAGATTTAATCTTTCAGGTATTTAAAGAATCTGGAGATCGAGAAGTTCAAGCATCAAGTGGAAAAGAGCGAAATGAAGGGGGAAAAGAATGACTTGTACCTGGGGTTTCACTACTTCCTTTGCACCTGGTAAGTGGTCATTGTTCTACTGAATCTAGATAGTTCGATACCAAGATATTTTGGTCAAACTTGTTGATGTTATAGCTTTCTCTATGCAGATTGGAATGATCAATGGGTGAATTTGTATTTTTGTTATGTGCAAACAAAGATCAAGAAGCAATGGATTTTGAGAATACTATGTATTTATATTTTTGTTTCATTTCCAATAGTGGACATTGTACTCTCCATTGCAATATATACTGTATCATCATATGAACAACTAATACATTTGTTCTCTTCATACAATCAATGCAACTTCCTGTTATTATTGAAATTTGATTATTGTTTGTGTGATTATGCAATGTGCCATGTTCCCTCAAAAAAATTCATGTCAATATTATATAACATATGGAAGTGCAAAATAATAATGGTTCTTGAAATTTCAATGTGTTATGATAGGTAAAACATGTGTTATAATTCCGAACTATGTTCTCACGAAGTGTTACTACCACGATGTGGATGTGTTCCTATAGCAAAAAAAATATGTTACACAACATAATCATTGTAATAATTAACAAGTGTAACAATAGATCATAAATTGTGTTACAAAGTAGTAACACTTCTCGAGTTGTAAAAGAACACATATTTTATGTTGATGAGACTCTAATAACATTGGATATTAGGAACACTAACCAGATGTGTTAGGAGGAGGCATAGTAACACATTTATTGACTTATAATAATAACACAAGTTGGTGTTACTATACCCGTGTTCTGCAGTATGCTCCTCGGTGTTATGACTCGTGAAATATACGGTTGGGGCATTTTTGGTTTCTGGCAGCGTTGCCATAGTTGTAGTATGAACCAGCACACGTCCATGGCCAAGCAACGGACTCGCCGATCCGGCTGCCTTTTATTGTGGCCGCCAGTGTACCGATCGGAAGATGTCAGCCACAAGGAAACCTTGCAAGGTAATGACAAGGTAATGGTAAGCCAATATCTCGACATAGTGGACGTGGGCTGGAGACACAGGTGGGGTTATGCCTGACGGCGGGCCATGAAAACCAAGGGACTCGCGGGCTGCCAAACTCATGGGCTAACAATTTAGGGCTCGTTACGTGCTTTCTAGATAAACCATAGGATTGGATTGGACCTTGCTTCAAACGGATCGGCACAGACCGGGTTTTGGAGGTGGCCCGTGTCAGCCCGGGGATAGGAACTAAGAGCTCGGCTCGTGGACAGCAAGTAAGGGCCGCGTCCGAGGAGTTTTTTTAAAAAGGGGATAAAAAAAAATAAAATTCGAAAAAGGGGAGCCGGATGGGAGAAATTAGGAAAATGGGTACCTCCCGCCCTTTGAACGGGCGGAAAGGAACCTCCCGCCCACCCATCGGGCGGGAGGTTCGAAAAAAAATTTCAGGGACCTCTTCGCGAATAAGAAAAGTTTCTTATTCGCAAAGAGGTCACTGAAGCAGGCCTCCCGCCCGCCCTCCCCGGCTATATAAGCCCGAATCTGACCCAAAAATTTCATTTTATCCAGCAAAAATCAGAAAAAAAGAAAGAGAGGAGAGGAAGAGAGAAGAGGAAGCGGCGAAGCCCTGTTCACACGTCGATTTGGAGGTATATTCTCATTCTAGCCGTATAATTATTTCAAAATAATTATAATCTAGGAAATATTTCATAGAGTAGTTATGTTTTGAATAGTTTTTAGTATTTTCATTTGTTTTTAGTATAATTGATATTCTGAATAGTTTAGAATTTGTAAAATATAATCTGAGAATCGCTGAAACTAAGGGTCGTCGTTGTGAAATAATATGTAGTATAACTAGTTTATTCAACTGTGCGGTATTTTCAGATATGTCTTCCAAGAAGGGTATTTTCAGTATATATTACGGAGAAGGAAATGTGATTTATGGGCCAAATGGGGTAGATTTAAGTGAATTCAACTGTGCGGTCCGAGGAATTACCAGACCGCACGAGAGGACATTTGAATCCCTATACAACTGGTTAATGAGAGGATTAAGAATTAATCACGAGACACACACTGTGAGTGTTCAATGCGTCATAAATCGTACCACTCACGCTTTAATCTGGGAGCTGATGCCACTTGCAAGCAACGAGGACTGGTTAACTTATCTGCAAAATGCAAGTCATTGGCAATGGCCACTGGTACTCCTTGTCAGTGTGCACCAGAACCCTTTGATAAACATTGAAGCTGCTCCAGGGGATGAAAATATTGATGAAGAAGTTGAGGAGGCAAACATTGAGTCAAGTGGGACCGCAGCACCTCAATGCGTGGTTGATGAGGGGGAGAACATACCCTTCATTGTTGAACAGCTGCAAAACGAAGAACGTGAATTGGACGAAGCAATGAATGCCGATTCGTCTGATGATGACGATGATGTGCCTCAAAATTGGGTAAGCAGCGACTTCAGTCATCTTGTCGTAGATGACGGATCTAGCTGGCCTTCGGATTGCAGGGAGAATGAAATTATCCAGGGTGCAAGGTACCACTCAATTGAAGAGGTGAAGGAAGCTGTTAAGTGCTGGTCTCTCTCTTATGCGTGAGTTTAAAACAGTCGAGTGCAAATCTCGTAAGTACGATGTGGTATGTGTGAAGGATGGCTGTCCGTGGCGGGTGCATGCCTATAAGGGTAAATGGAAAGATTATTGGGAATGCTCCATTGTCACTCAGCACACTTATCATTTGCCTGGGGTGCAGAAGACCCATCGCAACCTTATGTCGCAATACATCGCAAATAAGATGTACGGGACGATAGAAGACAACTTGTCATATGAACCAAAGTCTATTATCAGGTATATTCAGGAAAAGTACAAGTATACCATCTTGTACAGTAAGGCATGGAGTGCAAAACAAAAGGTGTTGGAGATGAGATTTGGTACGTTCGAGGCTGCATATGATAATGTTCCTCGATTGCTGGCCGTCCTATGTCAGAGAAATTCTGAAAGCTATTATGACCTGAAAACTCTAGACAGAGGAGAAGGTCCGCCCTACACATTGCAGTGGGTCTTTTTCAGCTTGAGTCCATGCATTAACGCATTCCATCACTGTCGGCCTCTCCTGTGCATCGACGAGACCTTTCTCACAGGAAAGTATAGATTGCAAATGCTGACAGCTATTGGAGTGGATGGAAACAATCAATTGCTGCCTGTTGCTTTTGCTTTTGTTGAGAGTGAGAACACAGACAGTTGGTACTGGTTCCTGGAACGGGTTAAGCTTGCAGTCGTTCGGGATAGGGAAGATGTCTGCCTAATTCATGATCGTCACGCCGGCATACTAAGGGCAATACTAGATTTGCAGCAGGGGTGTGTGGAGACCGGAGAGCCGCCCAAGTGGCGTGATGTTCGCAGTAGGTGGTGCATGAGAAATATCGGTGCAAACTTTTTCAGGCAGTTCAAGAACAAGCACCTTATGGATATGTTCAAGAGGCTATGCAAGGAAACGAATCAGAAAAAATTTAACAAACAGTGGCAGAAACTTGATGAACTGACCGGGAAGAAAAGAGCCGAGGGCGCATCAAAAAACATAACTGCACAGGATGAAGCAGAGGCTTTATGCCCTTTGCCAACAGATACTGCACGTACTCGCAGAAGGTCTGGGTCAGCGGTGAAAACCTTTTCTGAATGGATTGAGAATGAACCTAAGGAGAAGTGGGCGTTACTTTTATGATACCGATGGTGCAAGGTACGGCATAATGACCACCAACTTCGCCGAGGTTTACAATTGGATGCTGCGAGGTGTTCGTGGGCTTCCATTGGTTGCAATTGTGGAATTCATCGTCCGCGGATGTACCGATTACTTTAGGGAGCGGTTCACTAAAAATCAGGTATTCATGCGAGATTCTGACAGAAATTTTGGATTCATGGTAATAGAATATATGACTAAGAAGGCAGAAAGCGCCCGGCTACAACATGTACGGCAATGTGGTACACAGGAGCTCAAATTTGAGGTATCTCCTAAAGACAGGGCGCGACGTGGCATGAGACATCAAACTCCTGTAAAGGAGTGCATTCTCAAGTTTGATGGAACTTGTTATTGCTCATGCATGAGGCCCAAGTTGCTGCACTTACCTTGTTGTCATGTAATGGCTGCTTGTGCGGATATTCGACATCCTGTCGATATATATGTTTCCCATTACTTCAGAAAGGAGACAATTGCCAGCATCTGGCAGTATGAGATCTATGGGTTCCATTTGGTTGGATCGTTCACTGAGACAGCGAATCCTGTTATATATATTCCAGACCCAAGATCATCACGGGCTCAGAGAGGGCGCCGTCAGACACGGTGTATTCGTAATGATATGGATGAGTCAGAGCTCCGTCCGAGGATACAGCGCTGCAGTGCATGTAATCAGATTGGACACATGTATAAACGTTGTCCAAACAATGATGCTGGCCCCAGTTCTGCTGAAGCTGGCCCTACAGGTGATGCTACAGATGGAAGACCTCCGGTTGCATCAAGGAGTGGGAGACGTCGCCGATCGAGTGCTAGTATGTCATCAGGCATCATTTAGTTGCAATTTTATTTGAACGTTGTTTGCTCATATGTAATATTTGCCGCGTTGAGATTGTATCACACCTAGATGTGTATTTGTAATATTTGCCGCATTGACTGAAGACAAAATATTTGGATTTTACGTTGCAAAACGTTATCGCTTAACTATCTTCGTACGAGTTTTAGATACCGTAATCTTCTTCGTAAAATTGAATTAAAATTTTATATGCATACATAAGAGTATGGCGAGTAAATCTTGTATTTGAAAAAAGTCTGAATTTCAAATAGTTTGTGAAACATAAATTCTAAGAAAATATAACAAAAATCACAACCAGGGGACCTCCCGCCCACTGACCGGGCGGGAGGCCTGCTTCAGTGACCTCTTCGCGAATAAGAAACTTTTCTTATTTGTGAAGAGGCCCCTGGAAATTTCCTTTCCGCCCGTTCATAGGGCGGGAGGTACCCATTTTCCTAATTTGTCCCATCGGATTCCCCTTTTTCGAATTTTATTTTTTTATCCCCTGTTTTAAAAAAACTCGCGTCCGAGTCGATCGGGGGCCTCAGGGAGTCGAGGGCACCGGTGCAGGCACACGATAGGATAGGGTTTGGGCGGGGGTGCTGGCATGTGGGCAGCGATTCGACGACGCCGGCGAAGGCGCCTCGCGCGACGCCGACGAAGGCAGCCTGCCTACTACTGGCCGTGACGCCGCCGCTCCCCACCTGCAGCTCATCTCCAAGATCCGTCGCCGCCGCCGCCCATCTCCAAGATCCGTCGCCGCTACGAGGGAGCAGCGTGGTGCTGGTCTCCAAGATCTGCCTCTGCCGCGCAGAAATCCTACCCTTCGTCTCGGCCGTTCATCTCCTCCTCGGGCTCTCTCTCCCTCCCTCATCCAGGTGATAGGCCAATCTTGTTTTGTTAGATCTCTCTCTCCCTCAAGTACACCTCAATGCTTGCAAGAAACTGGGCAGTTGTTGGCGTCAGCGCTCGGAGTCACTGCCACAGACGACGGATGATCAAAGCAAATTTTGGTGCTAAGTGAGAGTCAATTAGTTCAATTTTTTCCCCAAGGCCTAGAGGCCTTGCCTAGTAGAACCAATGCAATGGATGGATGTTACTAATATTGACTTGATTTGTTAGCGTTTAACATTATTCCGTTCATTCCGAATGCAGTAAGCATCAGATTCTTGGTGGTAGTTAGTTCTTCTGCTGCAGCCTGCATATTATAAACTAGCATGCATGACGTTTTTCAGGCAAATGCATTCGAAAAGAATAACAAGGAGTCAAGCAATACTACAAGAACATCCTCGCTACCGTGGCCGCTCGCTTCTACGCTGCCAACCAGGACATCTTCTTCGCCGCTCACTGATCTTGGCACCATCTCCGCCACCAAATCCTCTCCTACCCAGCCAGATATGCAGAGTATTTTAGGCCTGTTTGAAGCAACCAAAATTATGTGACAACCTCAATCAGTCTCAGATCCTCTTGATCAGTAAAATTCCCTGATACAATACAATGAGTTAAAAAAAGGCTGATTTGTAGAGTAAAAACTTACAGTTGTAATTCTGCAACCAAAATTATTTTTTTGTGGTGCCATCTCACTTCTGCTTGGATCAGTTTAGTCGTCATTTCTTGATGCTAAAGCATTTTTTTTTGCCTTGTTTACATGCATGTGCTAGGATCTGTATGTGCAGTAACCTTAATTCTGATTGCACTAGATAGCAAAGATACAAACTGAGTTGTATGTGTTGCAGTCTTTAATTTCTGATGGAGACCAGGTTCTTAGCAACCTTGAAGACAAAGTCTAGTGATGGAGACCAGCTTGTCTTTGATCCTATAGTCTTTCGAGGTCTAGTAGCCAAGTACTTCATTAGTTCGGAGATCGCATTTCGGAATGCTGAAGATCCATGTTGGAAAGAAATGATAAACTATTGTCAACCATCATTCAAAGTACTGGTCAAACCCTAATATTGTTCTTCTCATTGCTGCTGTTCTAGATCCATCCATGAAGGTGGACTTCATCAAATTTTACTTCTATACAGTTGGTGAAAACGTTGACCTGAAGATTAGGGAGCTGAAAAGGTACTTGAATAGATATTACTTGGAGTATGAAAAGATCTTGAGGATCCAATTTACCTATTTTGATTCCAAGTAATCAGCAGCCCACAAGTGAGTGTGGGGAGTCTTGTACAAGTTCTTTAGGACCGGTCTGTGGTAAAAGACGAGTGGAGTATGCATTTGCTCAGTTTGCATCTCAAAATTTAGATGCTCGTTCGGAAAGGACAGAGCTGGACACTTATTTGGAGGATCCTAGAGTACCTGTGAGGCTGGATGAGAATTTCAATGTGATAGCTTGGTGGAAAAAAAACTCAGATGTGAACACAATCTTCTCTTTGATGGCTAGAGATTTTCTTGTAATTCCTGTGAGCACAGTATCCTCGGAATCAGCCGTTAGTGCCGCCGGACGGATCCTCGGTAAAAACAGGACATCACTTGCCCTAGAAACCCTTGAAGCTTTAATCTGTGCTAAAGATTGGTTCATCGGATTCAATGATGATGATGAAGGTGAGCCAATGACTGGACAGCGGATGTTTGCTTCAGACGATGAGGAGGAGGGTTATGACACTTGATGCAGGTGAGCATTTAGTTACCATGCCTTGTATTTTTATTATCTGAAATTTACAGACCTGCATATCTGAAGTGTTCAATTTATCTTATGTGTTCAATTTGACTGTATATCTGTATATCTTATTTGTTGCTCCAGAAATGTCATGGAATCAATAGCTGCAAAAAAGTTTGTTCTATTTGACTGTAGATTTGAACTGCAAAGGTCACAGTTCCATTTGTTCAATTTTAGTTAGTTCTTCAGCTAGGCCTGAAGTTTTTTCTGTCACTATTATTGCCTTTCTTCTTACTTTAAGTGCTCAGTTCTCACTACTTTCAAGGTGTTACCTGAACATTTCTAGTACTTGAATCTTTTGCCCTTCTTTGTTTCTGCATTTTCACCACTAGGACTCTAGGTTAGTTAACTGAACTATGGAATCAGTCTATACTTTTGCTAAAGTTTTGGTGGCAGAGTAACATCTTAACTAATCTTTATTTTTGTAGGATGCCCTGATGCAAGCATGCATGATCGTTATTTAAGGAGTATGCTGAGGTTCACAATTTTTGTTCAATTGTTCTCCAATCAGTAACCTCAATATTCATCCTATCTCCATGAGTTTGTACTGAGTGACATCCTATGTTGTGCTCAACCAATGGATGTAATTTTCTAATTTATCTGGTTACACATTGTTAACAGCTATTGTGTTTTGCTATTTATCTATGACATGTGTGGTGGTTGGTGGCAGCAACGTATATTTGCTTTGTTGAACCACCGGCTGGCCTGTACTGTTGGTAGAATGGCAGCTCACGGGCTCTGTGGTCATCCATTTCTTTGCTAGCTAGCTTATAATAATAACAGCCTGCGGGCTGTGCTCCTTTTATGTAAATGGATTGGCCCCTGGGCATAGATAGGATAGAGACTGGGTTAGGATGATATTACCTAAAGAATCGGATTGGATAGAATATTACTAATTAATAGAACGGTTGGATAAGGATCAGGCCATCTGATTAATTAGATAGGGTTGGATGGATCAGGATTGGGCAGGGATCATGGTCCATTCCTAGGCATAGGTGGGGTATGAGGGTGGAAAGATTTTTTTGAGTGAAAAAATAAACAAAATCTGGAAAACTCTTCCCTCTTTATAGTATAGCATGGTACCTGTGCGTTGCTCCGGGCAATTCAATCATAGATGAATAGCATTCTATCTTATTGGAAAGAAACCAATTCATTAGACAATTTAGAAATAGGTAAATATTGAATAAACAACAAATTTATGGAATCTACAAGAAGAAAACCAAATGTTACTATGTAACATGATTGTCACTCTTAACCACAGTAATTATCCCACAAAAAAGAAAAAATATATTTGGCGATAAAATGCTCATAGCAGTAGTAAAAGATATTCCCATTCTATTCTTACCTGCACTTGAATTGTGCTACCAGAAAAATGGTGCCAACTGAACTCCTTAATAAAAAAAGAGTATCATCTGTGTGACACTATTGGCAAAGCTCAGTCTGCAGGAGAACGTACAAGGTCCTTGACGCATGCTCTTCTCAACCAACTTTGAGACTCCAAGAAATATCTTATCACACCAAATCACTGACACTTCTGAAAATACGTACAAAATCATTTAACTTTGAGTGAAGGAACAAGCTTGTAGCATTGTTGAGCAACAACAGCAAACCTCTTACTATTGTTTTTTAGCAGTAAATCCATTGAAACAAAAAGACTAAAGTGAGTAATGTTGCAAGTAGCAGTAAAAATACTCAGGGAATATTTCTTGTAATTCTTGGCTGCATGACATTGCCATTCATTTCCCATCTTTTTATTATGCAAATTGACTGGTTAAAAATATGCCTTCAGAAGCAGATTAATCAAGAAGAATATGAACAAAAGATTTAGCTCATGATGCAAGCTGTATATCCTTGGAGGGATAGCATATTGGATAGCGATTCATAACCTTTAGACTTTAGTAACTAAACATGTACTGCTAGATGAAGGTCTCATCTCATTCTTGATTTGATATCAATCTCAAAGTTGCTAGTCAGACACGAATTCAGAAACATCATAAGACTCACCTTATCATTCAGGTATGTGTTAACAGGCTATAGTATATCTGAAAACATCCTAATAACAAACCATGTCATCAGCAGAAAGGTGCTATATTATGTTATCAGTTGCTCCTTCCCTCGCCAAAACATGGATGTCACCCAGTTATCTTCATATACAATTTAGTGAGCGTGCCCTCGCCGAAACATGGATGTCACCTAGTTATCAGTTGCTCCTTCCCTTGCCGAAACATGGATGTCACCCAGTTATCAGTTGCTCCTTCCCTCGCCGAAACATGGATGTCACCTGCATGGACCAGATTAAAAACAAGCTCTAAGGTTGATTCTACTCTTGTACTCCCATGTAAACTATTTACTCAAGCAATGTCCAATAAAAAAGAATATATCACTTTAGTGAACTTACTGCATCTGGTATCTTGCCGTGCTCCTGTCCTTCTCTTTTAAATGTATCTCCTTTGAATCCTTCTATGTCAACACAACATCCAGAAAAAAACAAAACCTAGCAAAACTTTATTTGACATAACTTGTGTATACGGAGCTAACAGAATTTATTTACATATCATAGTCTTAGATTACAAAATTATATCAACAAAATTGGAGAACTCAAGAGCTGCTCTTTTTGTGCCTGTCACCGTTATCCTCCCTAGCTTCTCGACTGTTCCTTTTGCTCTCCTTGCCTCTTGCACTGCCTGCCCTCTCCCTCTGTTGAACCAAAGAAAACAAGATCAAAATTCTGTACTAAACAAATGGGATGAACTGTGAAAGGGGGACAAAAGGCACCCCTACAACTCTGCCAAACAAAACTCACCACCAAAAAAATCATCACACTCCGCTGTCCAAGCATATCATATAAGTTCTGCCAGGATTGGGTTAAAACTACAGAACTGTCAATCCTTGTTCTCAGCTCGGACGGCACCAATTAATTTTATGATCATGATTAGCTTGCAGCATAAAAGAAGATCTCAGAATACTAAAAAGAAAGAAAACCATAACTATCAATTTAAAGGTAGAGTTCACGAGGTGCATTAAACCATATGATTGCAAGCTTATAGAATCAGGTACTCAAATTCTCAAACTGAATAGTTAACCTATCATACAATGATTCATATAGTTCAAATCCAAAAGTAACTTTCACACATGAACTGTATTCTAATGTGATTTAGTCAAGCAGAATGATGGTTTCCGCTAAATATAATATTAGAGTTGATACACTGAGCATCTGAATTGCAAGCCTGTAGCAGAAAGATTATTGAAATCATGGCATGATGACATCCAAAAAAATTGAGGGCAGGAATACCTCAGGGAGCACGCAGCTAGATAGAGATTGAGGTCATCTTCAGGGGCTCCCTTCACGTGTAGGAGGCAGAAGGGGACGATCCTTCGTGATGCAGGGGCGTGGCGGCGATACGGCAGGTGCGGTCATCGAGCCCCTCTCGATCCACCAGCTGCTCACTCATCTTTGCCGATGGTCACAAAAATCTCATCATGCGATGCTCATCCAGATGAGTCTAGTAAACATCCAACCCAGCTCCGTCGGCGTATCCTTCGCCGACGCATGGGCCGCTGCCGCCGCACCCAAAAAACCATAGAGAATGGGCAGATCAGATCGACAAACATCGAATGATGGAGAGAGATCCCCTCAAAAAAAAAAAAAGAGAATGGTAGATGGAGATGACAGCACCTTCTGCTCGTGTGCGGAGGTGTGGCCCATCAGCAGCACGGCGTCGGCAGTCCTGCCATGGTGCTTATTGTGAGGCCTCCACCACCACGCCGGCGCTCGACTCGTCCGTGACCTCAACGGCGCTCGCCCTCCATGACCTCGGTGCGCTCGCCCTCGTCGACCATGGTGGCGCTTTCCCTTGTCCACCACGGCGGCGCGGGAGTGACGAGACGCAGGGGTTGTTTGTTCCATGACCAACATTGCATAAGTTGTTATAATTTTTCTTACCACACTTGCTTAAAGTTAGTGACTCGAATTCTCGCCACACTTTGTTATGCCTATAAGCATCTTGCCACATTTTTACAAGTCATTAATAAGTGGGATCAAAATAACAGCAGAAGAATCTTGCCACAACCGTGGCTGCACAACAAACAGGTCCTGTTTGGTTTGGCGCCTACGGCGCCGCGACGTGCCTAAGGTGCGGCGGCCGATTCGGCCGCCACACCTGCGGCGTGGAAAGTGCGGCGCGGTGTGGCGCCGTAGGCACCAAACCAAACATGCCCTAAGTTTGTCAAATTTGCCCAACTTTAAGCGTGGCAGACTGTGGCAAGTTAGATAGGAAACCAAACATCCCGTAGTGTGGATACGGCGGCGGCGTGTGTGTGTGAGAGAGGTGTACCAGCGGAGGTCGAACATGCACTGGCCGTATCAAAATTTTGATACGTGGCACTTGTATCCTTGTATGTGCCAGATAATCTAAGTAGATTTGAGTAGCCAAATCGACAAGATAAAACTTCCCTCAAAGGAATAAAAAATAATTTGAAATAAACACCGGTATGCATTTGACAAAGATGGTAGCATATGAGACAAAATGACAAGAAGACATTTACCTGGAGATGGATGAGAAAACTTATAGCCGTATTTACGTATAGCGTCACTGGATACTCATATATTATGTGTGGATCCTAATCATCTGGAGACGATAAAAAATATAAATCTCATATCAAAGTTGTAAATTTCCAACATGTTCTTAGTGGATTATATACCAACCCACATACTGAACAATGTTTGAAATTAGCACCACAAGTGGTATATGGGTCCCATCTATTGCTCTATTACGGTTACCGAAATATGGTGAAAATTGAGGAGCTTATTATCTAGGATGCACGGAGCTAAATTTAGGATCTATTGACTTAATATATCTACTGACAGCCTACAAAAACTATTCAAGACATATTGAAACTTCCAGCTAATCGTCATGTTGATATCGTGAATCGATTTTCAGCTTTTCTAAATGACTGAGGGGCTCCAATCAGCCAAAAAAAATATTGCTAAGGCCTTCACTGATGACATCTTTACTACTAAAAAAGGGTTTCTAGGTTGGGTAAAAATATATTTTTAGAGGCAGGATCTCTACTTCTCGGAGCTAGAAATACTACTTTTAGAGGTAGGTAATACGCCCGCCCCTAAAAAAAATATCCAGAGGCGGATCACGGCGTGACCCATCCTTAGAAATTGATTTTAGGGGAGGATCATGCCATGACCCGACCTAGAAATCGATTTTAGTGGCGAGTCATGCCATGACTTGCCACTACAAATCAATTTTCAGAAAATAAAAAAATGAAAAAAATTAAAAACAACAAAATAAAAAACAAACTATAGTTATGCCACCATCCGCCTCTAAAAATATTTTTCTAATTTATTCCAAAAATTTATTTAATTTTTTACATATAGCAAAACAAATCCAAAAAAGTGAATTTCTACACTATGGTTACTGTGAACTGTAGATAAAAAATATCCAAGTATATTTCAGTGTATATAAAGGTTAAGATTGTGAAAAAACTCAAAGTATGACTTGAGTTGTATGAGATACTATATAATCATAGCAATTAGATAACTTATAATAATTTTTTAACTATTAAATAATCTTAAATGAAAAAGATATCAACTATAAAATTGTATGTCTCATCAATCTCTACAATTTTTATATAAAGTTTATCTTCATCCGAAATTATATGAAAAAGTTACAAATTTATTTTGCGTAGAATTATTTATAGGGGCGGGTCATGCTATCACCCACCCCTAGAAATGTATTTTTAGAGGCAGGTGACGCCATCAACGCCCCCTGAAAATGGGCGTGGCGGGTGACACCATCACCCGCCCCTAAAAATGGGCGTGGCGGATGATGGCTAGAAATGGTATGGCTGTTTCCAGGGGCGGGCGATGGCGTCACCCGCCACGCCCATTTTCAGGGAGCTGGTGATGGCGTCATCCGCCCTATTTCAGAGGCAGGGCGGGTGATTGCTACCAGTAACCCCGCTCCATTCATAAGAGTAGAGCGGGTTATCTTTTAGACCGTTGTTAAAAAGATAGACCATCCCTACAAATTGTTTTTTACAGTACTTGTTGCATAACTTCAACCCTATGATGATACTAGCAATGTAGGTAGCCACTCAAATAGTGCCTTACTTACCCGAAACATGTTTGAGCAAGATGTTGGATTCTTAAGTGTTCTTCTAACCCAATCATATCCCGATGGATTGGGTTCATTCAAATTAGATCTGTTCATGTAAGATTCATAGTACTACATGTATGATATTGTACCATATCATCGCTTCACCTTATGATGGTCCAGTACAAGCTCATGTGTCTTCATCATGTGAAGAAAAATTCATCTACAAAATAGTCACAAATCATGTCAGCGAGCCATAACAATGGTGAACTTCAGGATGGATATACGTACTTGTAATATTTTCACACACAAATAGTTTAATATGCAGTTCACGAGAGACAAACATGCAGTCGTTATGACATAAAAATTCCACAAACATGCAATCACCGTAATATAAAAGTCCACGAGCAGATAACCTAGCTAATACTCACAGGATGTTAGACCTGGGGCCACGGGACTGCGCACATGGTATAGAATATTGTAGAATAAAGGATGAGACATGTCCCATACCTTATATCTGTTGCAAAGTACTCCGATACAAGTAGAACTAGTCGGTATAGAAGGAAACTACCCGAGTCGTATTTGAGTAGGACTCTTAAGCTAAGCTAGTATCGGTCTAGAATTTCACGTAACCCTTTCCCTCCAGACTATATATGGACAGGCAAGGACCACCCGAAATCAATCTATATCTAAGGCAATACAAACCACCATACATGACGTAGGGTATTATGCATATCACAGTCTGAACCTGTCTAAACCTTGTGTTGTTTGCACCTTCGAGTTTTTGATCTCAGTGATACACTACCTACAACCTACCACCTTGGGGGTATCACTCGGTGGGCTTGGTGGTAAAACACCAACAGCTGGCGCGCCAGGTAGGGGTATTCATCGAAGATCCAACGGTGAACTACATGGCATATAGTGCAGGAATGGTCTTTGATTCTTGACATTAGTCTCGGCTACTGTTGGGTTCGGGACTAATGAAGGATTTAGTCCCGGGTCCAACGGCTAGGGAATGGCGGGAAGCTTTAGTCTCGGTTGGAGTCACCAACCAGAACTAAAAGTCACCCTTTAGTTCCGGTTGGTGGCTTCAATCGGGACTAAAGGATCCTTCACGGGTTAGTTTAAAAGGAAGATGTCAGATCCGAGACTACGGGACTGTGTACATAACGTAGTTCATACCGGAATAGGGGATAGGACATGTCCTATACCTTATCTATGTTGTATTCTACTCGCATGCGAAGTAGAACTACAGAAGGAAGCTACTCGAGTTGTACTCGAGTACGATTCCTAAGCTAGTGTTGGACTAGGATTCATGTAACCCTGTCCTCCCGAATATATAAGGGCGGGCAGGGACCCCTTTGAAACAACATCAACACCCAAGACAATACAAACCACCAAACAGGACGTAGGGTATTATGCACATCGCGGTCCGAACCTGTCTAAATCTCGTGTTGCTTGCACCTTTGAGTTCCTGATCTCGGCACCACCCTACCTAAAACTCACCACCTCGGGTATACCCCTCAGTGGGCAGGCGGTAAAACACCGAGAGCTGGCACGCCAGGTAGGGGTGCGCATTGAAGATCCACCGGCGAACTCGATGGCATCGTTCAAGTTCACCAGTGTCGTGCCCCCCAGGGCACGACGTTCGTTTTCGGCTCATGGGTCTGCGTCGCAGATGGCGCGGGCGATTTTCATCGATTCACCATCGACATCATGAAGCCGAAGTCTCTCGCAGCAAGTTTTCATAGCGAGCTTGACGAGTTCGTTGACAATCTCGATGACTTGTCTACCCATGGCTCCACCAGGAAAACCGGGGAGGAGTCCGATTTCAACACGACTCCGCCCCGTGCTGCAACAACCACGCTCGGATCGGATTTATTCCAATCTGAGGACTTGCGTAGCCGATCACGACTCGGTCTACGCAATACGGCCACTGAACTTCAGGAGGCCAACAATTCTGAGTCCCTCTCCGCATTGGAAAAGGACTTGGACTATTTACTCCAAATTGGAAAACCCGAAGCCACCGCACGTCGGGGGGCTACGGGTTGCCTTGGTGACAATGGTCTGAGGATCACCTCCACTCCGGAGGGCCGTTTCGTGCATTGGAAGGGCATGAAACTCTCCAATCTACTCGACGACGAAGACCGACTTGTGGCACACCTCAAGCCCTTGCCTTTTCAGGAGGGCAAGCCATTAGCCACCATGGCAGAAGAATCGACCGAGCTAGTCGAAGCGAGCTTAGATGAGCTCATATCACACCAAGTGTTGATGGCAGAAGAGGGCGAGGATGATGGCATCTCACCCAACGACGCACTTGATATGATATCCGAAGACGAGGCCACAGCCAACGCCGGTGATGAAAACGACACCGAGCGTGAGGTACGAAGGGCCAGGAACAGAGCCCACGCAGCCCGGCGAAGGAGGGTCAACGAGCGCATGCGATCTATGCATCGTGAGCTAGACGCCGAATTCGCCGCCTTGAGCGAGCGGGGCTTCAGAACTCCCATGGCTAACATCACCAGGGTAACTGCCATACTCGAATGCAGCAACGATCCAAACCTGCGCCAAGCACTTCGCTATGCGCGGAGAGCATGGATCAGCTCGATCAACCAAAATCCGGCGTTCGCCAATGAGAGAAGAACACGTGGGCGAAAGCCGCAGCTAGCCTAACACTTGAACAGCAGGCGGCCGTCCTCGACCTCAGTGAAGCAATAACAACGACAACGCTCGCGGGAGTCAGGCCACTGGCGGGAGGCAGCAGCCACCTCCAGGAGGCAACCTACGACAGCCCAATCATCGGAATCCTCCAGAAGACCTGCGCCAGAGAATCAATGAAGGACGCGATGTGCGATCCATAATTGATTCCAGACGTCGAGAGCGTGAAGTAGCCGATACAGAGGGTACCGACTGCAGTTGTAACATTCAGGTAATTAGAGATATAGACACTAGGTAATAGTGTGATATATGTATGCATGTTATGGTGTATATTAGTTGTAAAGAGAGAGAGCTAGGGGTACATTTGTAATTATTGAATTGTATAAAGTACTTAAGTGTAATTGGGTAAAAGTACTCTTAAGTGTCAAACCTAAATGGTTATAGAGGAGAAAAGTGCAAAAGTTAAGTAAAACCTAAGAAAAAAATAGACTTTTGTTGGAAACTAAGGACCTATGTGTAATTAAACAAAGGTATAAGGATTTACATGTGAAATGATGAAAAGATAAAAGTAAAACTCAGATTTACTTAAGGGCTAAAGTGTAAAAAGATTAGTCATGATTACACTGCATGCAATCTTGCAAAAAGACCCTAAGCATTAAAGCATTTTGTTTGAATTATAACAAAAGCTTTACAAATTGAGTTGGGATCAAAAATTTAAAATAAAATTATATCCTTTGAGATTTTGAACTTGAACCCTAAAGCATTGTTGAAGGGTTTGAAATTCTTTACAACCTTGCTTTAGACATTTTTCTCACTAGGATTTTGTATCAACGGGAATTCTTTCTTTACAGAGGAGTCCCTGGAACTTTCTAAAATTTCAACCAAGTCCTTCTGACTCCTGCTGCTTCTTCTTCCTCTGTCACCCTCGCTTCCCCTCTGCTCTGTTTCTGCCCCCGCCGCTCACCACCGGCGCAGTGCCCGAGCTCCACATCCATCTACTGCACGTGCCCACGCGTCGCCTGAGGGTCTTCCCACCGCCCTAGTTCTTCCCCGTTGTCTCCTTCCCCACGTGCCACATCGCCCCCCCCTTCTGCCGTGGGCTGCCAGCGCCACCAGCTGCGGCGACCTCCTGCTCATCCACCGCCAGGCCTTAGTAGCTGCCCCAGGCCGCAATGCTGCCTCCCTTCTCACTCTTTCCCTTCCTGGTAGTCCATACAAGCAGCTCAAGCCTCCTCCTGCGTGTGTGCCGACGACCGCCGCCCACCTCCATTGTTGCGGCCCTCTGCTCCACGCCGAGCTCATCCTTCCGACCTCCCTCTCCTAGAATTGAACCTCGAAATCGGGTCCCCTCCTCGCCCTGAAGCTTCTAGGCCACGCGCCATCCCCACTCCTCACCCGAGCTCGCCGGAATTTGGGCCGCCGCTCGCCGGAGCTACTGCTCCCGTGGGCAGACCGCCACCAGCCTTCCCCACTCCACCCAAGGCTCTCTACAGGTAGCCCTTGACTCCCTGACGCTTCCTCTTCCCTTGCCCCTCGCCACCGACCCCGGGGATCACCGGATTTCAGCCGGAGCAGAGCTCTCCCCGCCGGCCATGGCAGCAGGGACTTGAGTGTAAGGATTCAAGTTTTTCTAAGGGCCTAAACGCAAGAGTTCAGTCCCTTCCTCTCTTTTAAATCAGTGAAGTTCAAAAATGTGTAGGAAATCATAGAAAAATCATAAAAATACCAAACTTGTTGGGTTATAATCCTTGTGATGAATTCTACAACTTTTATTTCATAATCATGTTATGAAAATGCATAGTTTGTTCTGTATTTTAAATACAAGTAAAGGGATGCTTTAATTGAATCTTGTGATCCATAACCTTGGTGTTGTTGATTTTTGGAGCATGTGTTGCATATGGTGTGAGTAGCCTTGTGTAAATTTTTGAGGCTTAGATCAGTCCTTTAGCTATAATATTTTGCTACCTTTGCTATATGTTAATGAAACTTTCACAAGTTAATTTCAAAAGCGTCTGTGTATATTTATGGATGAAATTTTTACCATAACTTGATGTTTATAAGTATGATCTATCATAAAAATTTGAGAATCAGAAACCTAATATAACTTGAGTTATAAATTTCAAGCTTAAATTCAAAGGTAATTCATAAATAATAATTATTATGCCTGAAAAATTATGAAACTTTTCTGGAATACTAGTCTTGAGTAGTTTATGATGTCCTTAAATTTTGAACCCTAGTTTTAGTGTAAAACTTCAGTTTTTGAATGTTTTATACTCTAATTTAAATGTTAAGTTTAGTTACTTGTAGGCTTAGGAAATGCATAGTATTTGATAGAAAAATGATAAAATTATGAAACCAGTTGTGTTAATTTTCTTTTAACATGTAGAATTTAAGAAAAATAATTATCCCAGTACTTAAGTACTATTTTCTTAATGTACAAGTTTAATTAGGAATAATGTATGGTTCACATTATATAATTAATATTTATAAATTTAAATGTTAAAAAATTATGAAAATATTTTAGGGTACTGTTCTTTAATAGTATAACTTGTTATTTGATTTCCAACCAAGGATTTGGTGTCAAACAAATTGGACATAATATAATTAGTCCATAATGTAATAGTAACACAAGTTTCATATAAATAATTAATATAATGAATAACTAAAGTTATTTAATATAATTATTAGAAACACACCCCAACCTGTTACCCTATGCCACTAGTTAGATAATTAGTGTAATTAACCCTGTTGTTTAATGGGTTTAGATAAAACAATTAATACTCAATAAATGACTGCCTAGTACAGGGTAGTTAGGTTGTTTATTAAAATATAGTGTTCTTTTGTTTGGATTGCAACTTTCTTGTGAAATAACATAAAAGAATGTGCATTCCATAACTTATAACTATGCATCTCATGTAGACTCGACCGCTCTCGCCAACGGTGACTACGAGCTGGTTCTGGAACAAGGAGTGGAATCCGCTGAAGATCCCGGGAACGTTGTCGAAGAATTAACTGAAGCTCCGAACCAAAGTTCGGATAACTTTGACCCTACCACTCCCAATCCTACGCAAGAAGGCAAGCCCCGGACATAACCCATTATTTTCTTACACTACCATTTATATTTATTTATACATTGCTATGCATTAAGTTTTTAAGAATTGTTTGGAACCCTAGTTGCATAAGATCTTAGGAAACCAATGTATTGTACCCGAGTCCATACCGTTTAGCTGCTCTGCTAAATAGGACCGGTACAAGTCGAGTGATTTCCTGTCACTCGCGCGTTATAGAAGTTGTAATGTTTACATTCTTGTTATCACTATAAGGATGACGGACGGGAGTTTTATGAGGTATCATGGTTGAGATGATACCCCGTCTGTGTTGTGGAACTTAATAAGGTCGCAGTGTGTGGTAGCGGTGGTTAAGCGTTTGAAAGTACTAGCCACATGCCGTGAAATATGGTAAGCGGTAAGCCTAGTAACCAATCGGCCCGAGGAGTGGACATACGCCCCACCACATGTATTTGGTTCTTTTGGTTACTTAGTTCGACGTGTAGGAATACGTGTTGCTGGGCAACCACGAGTACGGGTTTTGTAGTCGCGCTACAGACGTACATCCTGCACGTTGGAAGTGCGTATGGTCCTGCAGTCGCTTGTGGTGAATCTGATCCACGAGTCGGAATGAAAGGCAAACGGTTGCTTCGGAACGACCCTTTGGTGTTCCAAGCGTGTGTGTTAGGTTTACCCTTGCAAGGTTTTGAAATTCGATTCAGGAATCGTCCGTTTCTCGCGGAGATTGAGACTGCTTAATCCCTTTACCACATAGAGTAACAAGAGCAACTTTGTGATTATCAAAGATGATGTTTGATTAAAGATTCTACCATGTTTGAGTAGTTTTAGGTGCTTACCTAGAATGGTTAATCAACTAGAACTTGAAAGCTAAAATTTGAAAATAAGGATCTACTCTTTGTTGCTTTTCAGCTGAAAACTCTACCCAAAACCTGAAAAGCCTACATAAGTCTAGGTATATGGCTAAAGTATACCATGAGCGGGTAAGTCTTGCTGAGTATTAGTATACTCAGCCTTGCTTTTGTCGATTTGCTTCAGGTAATCTTCCTGATGAGCCAGCATTCATTACACCGTGGCCTTACCCCTTGCCTGATGGTTGGTTCGTGGAGTGGGATCCGTCCCCGGCCAACACAGATTCCGCCGAGTGATATCGTGCCAGGGCTAGCATGATATCTGTAATAACGACGTGTACAGTGTTCGTGTTTTCAAACTCCGCTGCTTTAACTTAAAACTTAAACCGTTTTGTAATAATGTCCCTCGTTGGACACTGATGTTACTTTTATATCCTTATGTAATATGTATCTGCCTGTGATGTAAAGTGTAACGGCATTTATATCTCTGGACTCACCTTCGTGCGAGGTACCTTGTTGGATCCTGCGTCGGTGGTTTATCGGGACGTTACTCGACAGGCCAAGGGATTATACCGTTTGAAGCACGAGGTAGCCCTCAAGAGAGGACTCGCGTACTTGAGCCAGTGTAATTCAGGTTGGTTCTGCCACAGCTGGTATTAGAGCTAACAAGTGTACCCTGGAGATATATTTAGCCTTAAAAGTAATTTATAATATAAAATTTGACTAATCAAGTATTTGCGAACTACGTTGGGTTCGTTAAGGCTTATGTATAGTACGTAAAGCCCTAGGGTGATGCTATTAAGGGAATTAGAGGTGGCTGTAGTATATATATATGTAACTCTGACTCCCAGCATTACTTTTCCGTTGAAACTTAAATTCATGTACAATTCAACTTTACTTTCTGTAACGACACCTTCAATCGTGAGGTAAGAAGGTAAGGATCCTCAGCCAACTGAGGGAGCTTGGCCTTCCTGTCGGTGATGCGAACCGAACGCTGTTTCTCAAGCAGTGGCTTACTTGAGATGTTGCCAATGTACCAACCTTGGTTGACTACATTGGGAGTAGATGGTTCGGTGCAGGGTATGGCGATCGCTATTCATACCCCCGCATTTTGCGGTACCCCCGTGAATACGTTGTTTCGATAACGTATGTTAACGTTGTCTATACGGCGGTAATGGTACAGATGCTGTTTCTATAGTGAACAGTAATGATTGGGGACGCTTTCATGACATGCTGGCATGAAAGGTTCATTGGATATATATATATGTATTGTGGTTTTCTGCAGGTACACTAACCACGATTACGAAACTAGGATGGATTGGGTTTATCGACTAATTAATAGGGAGAGACTTATGTATTATGCCACCGAGACTAACCACGTAAGACCAAGATTACTTGGCAGTTGTTTTTGGTTGAGAGGTCGATTAGTGCGTGCATGCATAATACACTAATCAACAAAAATCGATACATAAATATTTGTTATCTGTTGGTTTTTCTTAGTTTGGGTAAGTAAAGATCTTTAGTCGGGTATCTTAAGTATCCATCTGATTTCCAGCCTTTGCTGTTATCAGAATCAGCTATCTTAATCCATTTACCTTGTGAGCTTTCTGCAGGGTAAATATATCTTACCATTTGCATTGTTGTCGCAGATAGCTGCTCCTTCCAATGCCTTTTGGGATCAGGAGGGGCACTTCCACACCAATGCTTTACATTGGGAAGGGTTTCCTCGTCTCTTATGGGAATCCTTAAGTCTGTTCCACTATACAGAGCCTCCTCAATACGATGGGGTGGAATATCGTGAAGAAGGAGTTCCTCGCTGCCGGGTTAAGATGATAATTCCTCAACACCCTTTCCGCTCCTCATGGCATCCCATAGAAGTGGAAGTGGTTGGATATCGCCTGGTAGATACCATTGAAACTGCTGCATTGGAGGCGATCAAACTCTTCTGCAATCAGCATCCGACAGAAGTTGCCGCATATCCTATTGGTTTATTTCCCACCATAGACCCTGGAAATTTGGAATGGAATCTTCGGACAAAGCATCTTGGTCATATGTTAGGAGATCTGGCTGAAGAAACTGTCCGTAGCCTTACCCGGTTCATGGATGTGCAGCATCATTACCAGATTTTGCTACGTCATAGCATGGGTCAGTTAACTAGTGCGGCTCAGAGTCACTATCGGAATGCCGATCGCCAAGTTACTCAAATAGTGGAATTACAAGCCCTGGTGACTCAGAAGGATGAAATCATCGCAGCACGGGATGAGACTATCCTTCACCAGGAAGATCAGATCAACGAGAGTGATCATATAATCACTCAACGTGACACTGTCATTGAATTCCTACAGGCACAAATTCATGATCTGATACTTGAGGCTGATGATGCTCAGGCTCACCTTGAGGAACTGCAGCAGCAACCGATACTACCTGCTGCACCCGTAATGCCTGAAGAAGAAGAAGAAGATCCGGAAGAGATTGAGGGTGTCTCAGAGCTTGACTCCAAGCACGGGGATCCTGTTCTTAGTCCTTATCACTCTTCCTCTGGTAGTCAATCTTCTATAGGCAACTTCGACGATTTTTAGTTAGCAAATCGTTGACTTTCTAGATGTAACTTGTGGGAAGTGTAATAAGTTAGGTAGTGGGTAACTTATCTAGCTCTCGTGCCATTTGTTGTAACATAGATGGCCTGCGTAGGGATCTTTCGGATGTGTGATGTGGAGAACGATCAAAATCAGTGTTGTAATATAAGTTTCCTGTTTTATCATCTTGTTCACTATCTTTAAATTCTGAAATGAGATGATTGAATGGAATATATGCATTATTATCTAAGTGTTATATCTTCTGAAATTGGGAGTAAGGCTATATGGTTAATGATGGACATCTCCTTTATTTCAGATGGTTGGAGCCACGCGCGGAACCCCGGAAGGTTTCCGGGCAGATCAGGCCAGCAGTTCTCAACAACCGCCACCACCACCTCCTAACCTTGCTGAGGTCATGGCTCGGCAAATTGAGCTGCTCAACTTGTTGGTACAAGCACAACAGAACCAGCAACATCAACAGTTCCGAGGAGGTCATGATGACCGCAATCCTCCCGTGGCCAGTTACCAGGATTTCATCAGTACCGAGCCTCCCTTTTTCAGTAAGGCTGAAGAACCCTTGGACGCTGATGCTTGGCTCCATATAATTGAATCAAAGTTCGCTCTGTTGACAATACCTTGTGCGGACTCCAGCAAAGCTTCCTTTGCCGCCCAGCAACTCCGTGGTGCTGCTCAGATCTGGTGGGATAATTTCTACACCATGCAACCTGCAGGGCACGTTATCACTTGGGATGAATTTCGGGCAGCCTTTAGAGCACATTATATTCTTGAAGGATTGCTGGAGCGAAAGTTGAATGAATTCTTGGCACTTACTCAAGGCACCAGTACAGTCCTGCAGTATGCACAGAACTTCAAACATCTATGTCATTATGGGGGATATCATGCGGATAATGATGCCAAGAAACAAGATCGTTTCCGTCGGGGTCTTAATACCAAGCTCAAGGAACGCCTGAATCTTGTGAGGGCTAATACTTTCAGCGAGCTGGTTAATATGGCCTTAACTCAAGAAGATTGCATCGTGGCGCATTATGCTGAGAAGAAGAGAAAGAACCCTACTGGACCCTCGAGTGCTCAACCACCGAGGTATCGGGTTGTTCCCAACACACCGTCCCGAGTGCCACAGCGAAATGCCCCAACACCAGGGAAGGTATAGACCTCCCGTTCGTCCGCAACAACTACAACCATCTGGCCCACGGCCAAATGTTCAACAAGTGCCACAGAGAAGCAGCAATTATCGCTATTTCAATTGCGGAAGCGCGGATCATTTCATCAGAGATTGTCCGCGGCCCAAGAAACCTAATCCAGTGCAGAGCTCTACTCAGGGGAACCAGAACAAGGGCAAGAAACCGGTAATGCAAGTCCGGCAAGGGTGGATTAATTTCACCACTCTGGCAGAACTTCCCGATGGAGCTTCCGTCATGTCGGGTACATTCTCTATTCACCACAAACCAGTTGTTACATTATTTGATTCAGGAGCAACACATAGTTTCATTAGTAACAACTGTGGTACCCGGATAGGACTTGATCCTTGTTTTACTCAAGGGTCATATATGATCTCTACCCCTGGAGGAAATATCACTTCCAACCAAATGATTAAAAGTGTGCCAATTCAGTTAGGTAGTAAAGAAATTAAAACTGATTTGGCTTTACTAAGTTTGGAGGGTATTGATATTATACTTGGGACAAACTGGATGACTAAACATCAAGTACGGCTAGATATTTCTTCCCGAGTTGTTAAAATTGATTCACCATACTATGGGATCACCACCCTTTATCTGCCTCAGCCAGAAGGTCTGCATCCTTGCACTTATGCCATCACAAATATCCAAGTCAAGGATATTCCTATAGTATGTGAATACCCCGATGTCTTTCCAGACGACTTGCCTGGAATGCCACCAGATAGAGACATCGAGTTTATCATTGAACTTCAACCGGGCACTGCTCCTATTTCAAAGAGGCCGTATCACATGCCTCCAAATGAATTAGCAGAACTAAAAATCCAGCTCCAAGATCTTCTTAATAAGGGTTATATACGTCCAAGTGCTTCACCTTGGGGTTGTTCTGCTCTCTTTGTCAAAAAGAAAGACGATAGCCTAAGGCTATGTGTCGATTACCGTCGACTCAATGCGGTTACCATAAAAAATAAGTACCCTCTTCCCCGCATTGACATTTTGTTCGATCAGCTAGCCGGAGCTAAGGTCTTCTCTAAGATTGACTTACGCTCTGGTTATCATTAGATCAAGATTAGGCCTTGTGACATTCCAAAAACAGCCTTCTCGACCAGATATGGACTTTATGAATATCTGGTTATGTCATTTGGACTCACTAATGCACCGGCATATTTCATGTATCTCATGAATTCAGTATTCATGCCGGAACTCGACAAATTCGTCGTGGTCTTCATTGATGACATTCTAATATACTCCAAAACTAAAGAAGACCATGCTAATCATTTACGTGTCGTTCTTCAACGACTACGTCATCATCGCCTTTATGCCAAATTCTCGAAATGTGAATTCTGGCTGGATAGTGTGAAATTTCTGGGACACACTATCTCTAGTAAAGGCATATCAGTTGATCCAACCAAAGTCCAAGAGGTTATGGACTGGAAACCTCCAACTTCAGTCCATCAAATTCGAAGTTTTCTTGGATTGGCGGGATACTATCGCCGATTCATTCCAGACTTTTCCAAAATAGCTAAACCCATGACTGAGCTATTAAAGAAAGAAGTTAAATTCTGCTGGAATGACAAGTGTGAGGAAGCATTTCACACCTTGAGAAAACTTCTGACGACTGCCCCAATACTAGCTCAGCCGGATAATACTCAGCCTTTTGATGTCTACTGTGATGCTTCTGGAATTGGCCTTGGTTGTGTTCTTATGCAAAACAACCGAGTCATTGCTTATGCATCCCGAGCACTTTGGACTCATGAGCAAAATTATCCAACACATGATCTTGAATTGGCAGCAGTTATTCATGCTCTCAAGATCTGGAGACATCATCTTATGGGTGCTAAGTGTAATATCTACACTGACCATAAGAGCCTCAAGTATATTTTCACTCAAGCTGACCTAAATATGAGGCAAAGGCGTTGGTTGGAATTGATCAAAGACTATGACCTTGAGGTACACTACCATCCGGGCAAAGCCAATGTGGTTGCAGATGCCCTTAGCCGCAAAGCACACTGTCATTGTTTATCCATAGCAACTTTCAGTGACACTTTCTGCCATCAGATGAGAAAACTTAATTTAGAGATCATTCCTCAAGGTAGTCTGAATCTACTATCCAATGAGTCTACTCTTCGAGATAGAATCATCATGTCGCAACTACATGATGAGGGTATCAAAATTATCAAATCAAAGCTATCTCTACGAGAAGCCAAATATAAGTGTTTTCACACCGATCATCAAGGAGTCCTATGGTTCAACAATCGCAATGTTGTACCTAAAGATTATCCACTACGTAAACAAATCCTTGATGAAGCCCATCTATCCAAGTTCTCTATTCATCCTGGTAGCACCAAGATGTATCAAGATCTACGGCAACATTTTTGGTGGACCAGAATGAAAAGAGAAATTGCTAAATATGTATCCAAGTGCGATACGTGCTAGAGAGTCAAAGCCAGTCATCTCAAGGCATCTGGTACACTTCAGCCATTACCCATTCCGTCATGGAAATGGGAAGACATTAGCATGGATTTTATTGTCGGTCTTCCCAACACATCTCAAAAGCATGACTCCATATGGGTAATCATTGATAGACTCACAAAAACAGCTCATTTTCTTCTTGTGCATACCACTTATTCAACTAAGAAGTATGCAGAGATCTATCTAGATCAAATCATTCGATTGCATGGTGTTCCTAAAACTATCATCTCTGATAGAGGACCCCAGTTCATTGCACGCTTCTAGGAACAGTTACAATAAGCTCTTGGATCCAAACTGATACGAAGCTCTGCGTATCATCCTCAAACGGATGGACAGACTGAGCGAGTTAATCAAATTCTTGAAGACATGCTCCGAGCTTGTATTATTCACTATGGTACAAGTTGGGACAAATGCCTTGCTCTAGCTGAATTCTCTTATAACAACAGTTACCAAGCTAGTCTTCAAATGGCTCCTTTTGAAGCGTTATACGGTCGAAGATGCCGAACTCCTTTGAGTTGGTCTGAGACCGGTGAATGCAAAATCTTCGGACCAGACCTAGTCGTTGAAGCCGAAGATAAGGTTAAGGTTATTCAATCTAATCTTAAAATCGCTCAGTCCAGACAAAAAAGCTACGCAGATAAGAGGAGGAAACCTCTGCAATTTCAAGTAGGAGATTTTGTCTATCTCCGAGTATCTCCTATGAAAGGTGTCCAACGTTTCGGCATAAAAGGGAAGTTAGCACCTCGATATGTTGGACCCTTTGAAATTCTCAATGTTTGTGGCCCAGTGGCTTACAAGCTTCGCCTTCCGTCTCAATTGGCTGCTATTCACGATGTTTTCCATGTTTCTCAACTTAAGAAATGTGTCAAAGTACCCACGGAAATCGTTGAGACGTGTGCTATTGAGATTGAACCCGATCTATCGTACATCGAACAGCCTCTTAGAATCTTGGATACCAAAGAAAGACTCACCAGAAGAAAGACAGTTAAGATGTATAAAATCTTGTGGGATCATCACACCGAAGAAGAAGCGACTTGGGAAACAGAATCTTATCTTCAACGAAATTTCCCAGACTTCCTTCAAGCCAATTCCCAAATCTAATCATCCGATTCTATTCTGCTTCAGAATCTCGGGACGAGATTCTTTTTAGGGGGGAAGGCTGTAACATTCAGGTAATTAGAGATATAGACACTAGGTAATAGTGTGATATATGTATGCATGTTATGGTGTATATTAGTTGTAAAGAGAGAGAGCTAGGGGTACATTTGTAATTATTGAATTGTATAAAGTACTTAAGTGTAATTGGGTAAAAGTACTCTTAAGTGTCAAACCTAAATGGTTATAGAGGAGAAAAGTGCAAAAGTTAAGTAAAACCTAAGAAAAAAAAATAGACTTTTGTTGGAAACTAAGGACCTATGTGTAATTAAACAAAGGTATAAGGATTTACATGTGAAATGATGAAAAGATAAAGTAAAACTCAGATTTACTTAAGGGCTAAAGTGTAAAAAGATTAGTCATGATTACACTGCATGCAATCTTGCAAAAAGACCCTAAGCATTAAAGCATTTTGTTTGAATTATAACAAAAGCTTTACAAATTGAGTTAGGATCAAAAATTTAAAATAAAATTATATCCTTTGAGATTTTGAACTTGAACCCTAAAGCATTGTTGAAGGGTTTGAAATTCTTTACAACCTTGCTTTAGACATTTTTCTCACTAGGATTTTGTATCAACGGGAATTCTTTCTTTACAGAGGAGTCCCTGGAACTTTCTAAAATTTCAACCAAGTCCTTCTGACTCCTGCTGCTTCTTCTTCCTCTGTCACCCTCGCTTCCCCTCTGCTCTGTTTCTGCCCCCGCCGCTCACCGCCGGTGCAGTGCCCGAGCTCCACCTCCAGCTACTGCACGTGCCCATGCGTCGCCTGAGGGTCTTCCCACCGCCCTACTTCTTCCCCGTTGTCTCCTTCCCCGCGTGCCACATCGCCCCCCCCTTCTGCTGCGGGCTGCCAGCGCCACCGGCCGCGGCGACCTCCTGCTCATCCACCGCCAGGCTTTAGTAGCTGCCCCAGGCCGCAATGCTGCCTCCCTTCTCACTCTTTCCCTTCCTGGTAGTCCATACAAGCAGCTCAAGCCTCCTCCTGCGTGTGTGCCGACGGCCGCCGCCCACCTCCATTGTTGCGGCCCTCTGCTCCACGCCGAGCTCATCCTTCCGACCTCCCTCTCCTAGAATTGAACCTCGGAATCGGGTCCCCTCCTTGCCCTAAAGCTTCTAGGCCACACGCCATCCCCACTCCTCACCCGAGCTCGCCGGAATTTGGGCCGCCGCTCGCCGGAGCTACTGCTCCCGTGGGCAGACCGCCACCGGCCTTCCCCACTCCACCCAAGGCTCTCTACAGGTAGCCCTTGACTCCCTGACGCTTCCTCTTCCCTTGCCCCTCGCCGCCGACCCCGGGGATCGCCGGATTTCGGCCGGAGCAGAGCTCTCCCCGCCGGCCATGGCAGCAGGGACTTGAGTGTAAGGATTCAAGTTTTTCTAAGGGCCTAAACGCAAGAGTTCAGTCCCTTCCTCTCTTTTAAATCAGTGAAGTTCAAAAATGTGTAGGAAATCATAGAAAAATCATAAAAATACCAAACTTGTTGGGTTATAATCCTTGTGATGAATTCTACAACTTTTATTTCATAATCATGTTATGAAAATGCATAGTTTGTTCTGTATTTTAAATACAAGTAAAGGGATGCTTTAATTGAATCTTGTGATCCATAACCTTGGTGTTGTTGATTTTTGGAGCATGTGTTGCATATGGTGTGAGTAGCCTTGTGTAAATTTTTGAGGCTTAGATCAGCCCTTTAGCTATAATATTTTGCTACCTTTGCTATATGTTAATGAAATCTTCACAAGTTAATTTCAAAAGCATCTGTGTATATTTATGGATGAAATTTTTACCATAACTTGATCTTTATAAGTATGATCTATCATAAAAATTTGAGAATCAGAAACCTAATATAACTTGAGTTATAAATTTCAAGCTTAAATTCAAAGGTAATTCATAAATAATAATTATTATGCCTGAAAAATTATGAAACTTTTCTGGAATACTAGTCTTGAGTAGTTTATGATGTCCTTAAATTTTGAACCCTAGTTTTAGTGTAAAACTTCAGTTTCTGAATGTTTTATACTCTAATTTAAATGTCAAGTTTAGTTACTTGTAGGCTTAGGAAATGCATAGTATTTGATAGAAAAATGATAAAATTATGAAACCAGTTGTGTTAATTTTCATTTAACATGTAGAATTTAAGAAAAATAATTATCCCAGTACTTAAGTACTATTTTCTTAATGTACAAGTTTAATTAGGAATAATGTATGGTTCACATTATATAATTAATATTTATAAATTTAAATGCTCAAAAATTATGAAAATATTTTAGGGTACTGTTCTTTAATAGTATAACCTGTTATTTGATTTCCAACCAAGGATTTGGTGTCAAACAAATTGGACATAATATAATTAGTCCATAATGTAATAGTAACATATGTTTCATATAAATAATTAATATAACGAATAACTAAAGTAATTTAATATAATTATTAGAAACACACCCCATCCTGTTATGCCATGCCACTAGTTAGATAATTAGTGTAATTAACCCTGTTGTTTAATGGGTTTAGATAAAACAAGTAATACTCAATAAATGACTGCCCAGTACAGGGTAGTTAGGTTGGTTCTGCCACAGCAGTGATCGCTTTCCAGCGTTCACAGCACGGTTCAGCAGTTACAAGTACCCTGAGGGCTTCAAGCCGATTGGGATCACCAAGTACATTGGCAAATAAGCTCCTCAGCAATGGCTACTATGCTACTCCACCGCCATAGAAGTCGCAGGAGGCTCCAACATCACCAAGGTCGTCTACTTCCCGATGGCTTTGGACCCTGCGCCGCTCACATGGCTGGAGAGCCTCAACAACAACTCGATCGACTCCTGGGAGCGGCTCAAGAAAGTGTTCATCGACAACTTCCAGGGGGTGATCACTCGCGCAGGTTCTCGTCATGACCTTGCTCAGTGTAAACAGGAACGCAACGAGCTCCTACGGTCATACACACGCTGTTTCTTCGACACGCAAGCCACCATTGCGAACATCTCGGAAGAGGACATTATCGACTGCTTCTACAATGGCATCACCGACCCTGGCATCTACAGAGACTTTGGGCGGAACAGATAAAAAACTATTGCAGGACTTCGTGACATGATGCACGACTGGTCCGAGCAAGAGGAAAAGATGCGGGAGCGGTTCCCGAGGTGCAATGACAACAAACTGAGGCGCACAAGTGACAACCATATCGACAAGACTCAGCGGGACTACTCGGATCCATCCCGAAAGCGCAAGCCAGACGACCTCATCGTGGCTGTGGATAGTCCTTCACAAGGCAGGAAGACAACCACGCAGGAGGAGTTCGAAAAAATCTTGCAGAAGAAATGCCCATGGCATCCAGGTGGCAATTGTGGCAGAAGTGCTTGAATTATTCCGGCTCAAGTGCGCAGATCATTGCTATACAGGCGATATGACCTCAACGCACTTCAAACGGAATAACCCAATGGTCCGTCGGGTAACGTCCCGATGAAACCACCGGATTCCGGATCGTTCAAGCGTACCTCGCATGAAGGCGAGTCCAGAGATACAATTACCCTTACATTTTTACAACATAGTCATAGTAGTTATTACAAACTGGTTTCTAGTAGAGTACTACAAACCTAATTGAAACAAATTTATACAGACATTGTTCGAAAACTTCAAGTTTTAACGAACATTATTCAGAGATGGCAGCGGAAAAGATACAACAATGCGACTACTCGTCGCAAAGCAGGCACCATACTTAGCCCAAAGCATGGTGTCATTCCGAAGAGTCAGTGTTGGCCGCGGACGGATCCTATTCCACGAACTAGCCAGGTGGTAAAGTGCAGGGCTAAGGAGAACTAGCAACTAAGTCCTCGAATGACATACCTGAAAACCACATTAGTAGCAAGGCTGAGTATACTAATACTCAGCAAGGCTTACCCGTCAATTGGGTATACTTAGCCCATAACTATACCATGAGAGGTTGAAAGGCTCTACGTTTCTTTTGCTAAAAAACAACAAAGAGTATGTCCTTATTTCCATATTTTAGCTTTTAGATTCTAGTTCAATTAGCCATTCTAAGTGAGCATCTATACTAGACAAGCAAGTTAAGTATTAAATCATACATCAATATTATTCGACTAATTGTTGCTCTTGTTACTCTATATGGCAGAAGTATCAAGCAGTCTCAATCACCACGAGAAACGGACGGTTTCTGAATCGAATTTCATAACCTTGCAAGGGATCCTAACTCACACACTCGGAAACTTTCCTTTCCGGGCAACCATTCCCCTCATATTCTGGGTCGTGGATCAGCGCCACCACAAGCGACTGCAGGACTATACGCACATCCAATGTGCAAGACGTACGTCTATAGCGCGACTGTATGATCGTACTCCCGTCTGTGATGTAGAACATACTCCCACACGTCGGTGTGTGTGTACATAAACCAAAATTCGAGTGGTGGGGGATATGTCCACTTGCCGGGCCAATCAGGTACTAGGCTTACCGCGTACCATATTTACAGTATGTGGCTAATACTTTCAAACACTTGACCACCACTACCACAAACTGCGGCCTTATCAAATTGATCAACACAGACAGGGTACCATTCCATCTCATGGTACTACACATAACCCCGTCCGTGATCTTTATAGTGATTGCAAAAATAGTAAACAATCAACTCCTATATCGCACGAGTGATAGGAAATCACTCGACTTCTGCCGGTCCTATTAGCAGAGCATCTACTCGATAAGGACTTGGAAACATTACATAGGTTCCTAGGTTTCATGCAACTAGGGTTTCATAACAACTCCTAGCACTTAATGCACAAGATGGATATATAACAATATAAGTGCATAATTTAAAATACTGGGTTATGCACCGGGCCTTGCCTTCACTGGTGAGGCTGGGGTCAGTGATGTCAGTATCTTCCGAACCTGGGTTCGGGGCTTCAGAAAAACCCTTGGCGACGTTTACTTGAGCTTCAGAAATACCCTCGTCGGGTTCCGGGATTAGCTCGTAGGTACCGTCGGCGAGTGTCGTCAAATCTACATGATATGCAATTATTTGAAGCAAATGGTTATTATTTTACTATCTTATTTGCACAATAAAGTTGCAATCCAACAAGAATACATTCAATACATCACTTCAAGACTTAACTAATTTGTACAAACAACAAAAAGATTTGAAAATAAACTTAAGTAGAGTTTCTGGTGTACAATTTTTATTCAAAACGGCTATTGGGTGAAGGTTATTATAGAGCTGTTCAGATCTACTTCACAGCATGTTTTTCAGATAGCTTATCTAGCAGATTGAGTTGTGCATCGGAAAAGTCCGATCTGTGCATCGGCTCATCTAGCTGATACTTGCTTAAGGTGTTAACCTAGGTAATGACTTGTGCGCGCATCGGCTGTGATTTTTCTTCAGTAAAAGTAGCTGATAGAGGTGTAGCTGATCGACATATAGTCGATGAGCGTGTGGCCGATGGGTGTGTAGCTGACGGGTGTGTATTTTGCAAACAAGACCCTAGAAAGAAATAGAGACTTGCATTTGGGTCCCTAATCGACTTGAACAGAAGAAGTCGAGCAGCGGCAATTAAAAAGTGGCGAGGAGGCTCACCGGCGGCGACAGAAAGGTGGGGAAAAAGGTTCAGGAGCTCACAGCGGACTTAGGGGTGCTGGTGGAGGAAGAAGAGCGGATCAGGAAGGGGCAGTGAAATACGGCGGTGCTGGTGGAGCACAAAATTGGAGAGGAGGAGCGGCAGAGATGGCTGACGGCGGTGGATAGAGGAGCTCCGGCGAAGTAGTCGAGCAGGGAAAAGAACAAGAATGCGGGTGCGCGCGAGGGGATAGAAGAAAGGAGAAGTTTACCGGGTGCGTTTCCCAAGCTAAAAAGAGGTGTGCAGGCGGGCGGCAAGCAGCTGCTGGTGGTCAACAGCGTGCGTGGCAGCTCGGGAGGGTGGCGGTGCAACGCGTCTGCGCGAGGAGGAGCCAGCGGGGTCGGTTAAGCGGCGGGCGGGCGAGCTGGGGCCAGGTGGCGCAGGAAGAGCGGCGAAGGGGACAGCTGGCGGCCGGGGAAAACGCCGGTGATGGGCGGTGGGCGGCGCTACAGAGAAACAGAGAGGGGGAAGCAGCAGGAAGAAGACAAGGACCTATTCATAAATTTTGCAAAAGTTCAAGGAGTTCACTGTAAAGTAAAATTTTCTTTCAAACTATAGCTCTAATGAAAATATGCCCAAAATCAAAAGTGTAGAGCTTAAAAAGACAAGGACCTGTTCATAAATAAACCCAGAACCTTTACAATGCCTTCATGAGTCTAGTTACGGGCTAAAGTATACACAATCCCGGGTAAGGCTTACTGAGTATTAGTATACTCAGTCTTGCTAATTATATGTTTTTCAGGTAATGTCTTTGAAGACCCTACTCTTCCCCTGCCTTGGCCCTGTGCTCTCTCAGATGGTTGGTTCATGGAATGGAATCCGTCCCCGGCCAATACTGAAGGTACCGAGTGATGTCGTGCCCGGGCTTAGCATGACATCCGTCTTGACGACATGCTGTAAATCATCGTGTATGTTTTCCGCTGCCAAAAACCATAACTTTAACAGTTTGTAATAATATTTCTAAATTTGGAACTTTGTACTACTGTTGGAAATTCTTGTAATGTAATCCCTGTGATGTAAAATATGATGGTGACTGTATCTCTGGACTCACCTTCGTGTAAGGTAACCTTAGTTGATCCTGTATCGGTGGTTTATCGGGACGCTACCCGACAGGCCAAGAGGTTACACCATTTGAAGTACGTTGGAGCCCTTGAGAGAGGACTTGCGTATTTGAGCCGGTGTAATTCAGGTTGGTACTGCCACAATCTGGCTGAGCCAAAACTGGAGCAGTAGTGAGGTGTGCTTTTAGAGTATGGAATGCTTCTTCACATTTCTCATTTTAGGAGAATTTAACTCTTTTCTTCAGCAATTCTGTCATTGGTTTGGCTATTTTAGAGAAGTCTAGGATGAAACAACGATAATAGCCAGCAAGACCAAGAAAACTACGGATCTGATGGACTGAAGTAGGGGGCTTCAAATCCATCACTTCCTGGACTTTACTCGGATCAACAGATATGCCATCACTGGAGATGGTGTGACCCAAAAATTTAACTGTATCTAGCTAAAATTCACATTTGGAGAATTTAGCATACAAGTGGTGTTCTCGCAATCTCTGAAGAATAATATGAAGATGTCTAGCATGATCTTCTAGATTTTTAGAATAGATCAGAATATCATCGATGAATACTACGACGAATTTATTGAGCTCCGGCATAAAGACAGAGTTCATGAGATACATGAAATATGCTGGTGCGTTGGTAAGACCAAAAGACATAATCAGATATTCATAAAGTCCATATCTGGTGGAGAATGCTGTCTTTGGGATGTCGCTGGGCTTAATCTTTATCTGGTGATATCTAGAGCGAAGGTTAATTTTGGAGAATATCTTGGCTCCAACTAATTGATCGAACAAGATGTCAATACGGGGAAGAGGATATTTGTTTTTGATGGTTACTGCATTGAGGGGGCGATAGTCCACACATAGTTTGAGGCTATGGTCCTTTTTCTTCACAAACAAGGCTGGGCATCCCCATGGTGAAGCACTTGGATGAATAAAACCTTTATCAAGAAGGTCCTGAAGTTGAACTTTTAATTCTGCTAGCTCATTGGGTGGCATACGATAGGGTCTTTTAGAGATAGGGGCTGTACCGGGTTGTAACTCTATAATAAACTCAATATCCCTATCTGGAGGCATTCCAGGCAAATCATCCGAAAAAACATCTGGGTACTCACATACAACAGGGATGTCCTCAACCTTGATCCCTTCTATGGCATAAATGCAAGAGTTGATATACTCCCGCTGTGGAAGATATAGAATAGTAGCCTTGTAATCAGGTGAGTCTATCTCGACCACTCGGGAAGAGATATCTAATAATATTTGGTGTCTAGTCATCCAATCCATACCTAGTAGGATATCCAATCCTTCTAGGTTTAGCAAAATTAAATCTGTCTTTATCAGGTTGCTACCCAATTGAATTGGTACATCTCTACAGATTTGATTGGAAGCAATTTTACCGCCAGGAGTCGCTATCATATATGTTCCTTTAGTATGATAGAAATCCAAGCCTACTTTTGTTCCAAACTTTGGACTGATAAAGCTATGGGTTGCACCGGAATCAAAAAGTATAACTGCAGGTTGATGGTGTATAGTGAAAGTACCCGTCATTATTGGTGCACCCTCAGGAAGTTCGGAGAGAGTTGTGAAATTCACCCTCCCTTCGCGGACTTGTATAGTTTGCTTCTTGTCTCTGCCCGTGCTGCTCGAGTTGGAAGTCTGCCCTTGGAATGATTTCCTAGGTTGAGGGCAATTTTTGATAAAATGCGATGAACTGCCACAATTGAAATAACGATTGTTGTTGTTTCCCTGGTTGAACTGCGGAAAGTTCGGCCTTAATCCAAGCTGTTCCCGCTGATGTTGAGGCTAAGGCACTAGTGGCCTGTTGAATCTAAACTGCTGAGGGGGTCTAGCTACCCATTTGCCTGACTGATTGTTTCGGGGTGGGGCTCGTGGAGATGTATTCTAGACTAACCGATACCTCGGGGGTTGAGCACTCGAGGGTCCAGTGGGTATCTTCCGCTTCTTCTCAGCCTGATGGGCTAAAATACAATCTTCCTGAGTAATTGCCATGTTGACTAGCTCATTGAAAGTGTCTATCTTAACAAGATTCAGTCGTTCTTTGAGCTTGGTGTTCAAGCCATGACGAAAACGATCTCGCTTCTTGGCATCGATGTTTGCATACTGACATAGGTGATTGAAGGCCTGTGCATACTGCATTATGATGCGGGTTCCCTGGGTAAGAGCTAAAAATTTATTGAGCTTCCGCTCAATGAGCCCTTCAGGAATATGATGCACCTTAAAGGCGTTCCGAAACTCTTCCCATGTGACTACATGTCCATCAGGCTACATGGCATAATAATGATCCCACCAAATGCGAGCAATGCCACAAAGCTACTGGGCTGCAAAGAGTGCCTTTTTTTTGCTTCGGAGCATGGTGTGGACAGTAGTGCGAACTTGGACTCAATAGTGTGGAGCCATGCATCCGCATCAAGAGGCTCTTCGATCTTATGAAAAAGTGGGGGCTGCGTGCTAAAGAAATCTTGGTAACTAGCAGAGGGATGTTCATCACGACCTCATTGCTGATGACGGAACTGGTTCTGCTGTGCCTGCACTAGCTGATCAAGGAGTTCAGTCTGTCATGCCATTACTTCTGCTAGATTTGGTGGTGGTGGTGGCGGTTATTGGGAATCACTAGCCTGGTCCATCCTAAAACCTTCAGGGGTTCCACGCGTAGCGCCAACCATCTTGAAAAATGGAAGATGTCCATTAGAAATCACCAATACTTGCTTCCATTCTCAAAAATATACCGCACAAAAATAAAATATATGGAGATAGTGCAATAAAAATCGAAGACATAAGATAGATGGCTCAACGGATAACCGGATAGAAAACTTGGGTTATAGATCATAAACTAGTAGTCATTACTATGTTACATCTCGATAGTCTACTAACTACAAATCAAGCCATGCCTACACATGCCACATATAATATAACAAGTGGCCCTTAGGTTAAACTAGACTGCCCACTCCCTATGTCACACTATACTACACTAAGTGCATTTAGAATGTTGACGATTTGGAAAAGATTAGAAATCGTCGAGGTTGCCCACAGAAGACTGGCTGCCGGAAGAAGAACGATTGGGCTGAGGATTAGGATCGGGATCCCCATGCTCGGAATCAAGATTGAAAACTCCTTCAATCTCTTCCGGGTCTTCTTCTTCATCTTCACTTTCAAACTCTTTAGGTGCGACAGGAGGTGCTGGCTGCTCATGAAGCATATCGATATGGGCGATGGCGTCATCAACCTCAAGAGTAAGGTCATGGACTTGCTCTTGGAGAAACTCGATGACAGTGTTGTGTTTAATGATTAATGTATGACTCTCAATGATCTGATCCTCCCGGTGAGTGATGGTTTCGTCCCGTTGTGCGATAACCTCATCTTTAGCAGTGATCGTGGCTTGGAGCTCTTCAATCTAAGAAATCTGCCAGCTAATGTTTCTATGATAACCTTGGGCTATACTGGTCATCTAGCTCATACCGCGGTGCTGAAGTATCTGATGACGGTATTGTGCATTCATAAACCTGACTGTAGCACGTAGTGTCTCTTCTGTGACATCTCCCAATAAATGTCCAAAGTGTGATACTCGAAAAGTCCACTCAGGGTCACGAGAATCTGCTGCAGGGAACAAACCAATAGGATACCCGACAACTTCATCTGGATGCTGGTCACAGAGAATGTTGATGGCTTCAAGAGTTGCGGCTTCAAAAGTGTCTGCTAGATGGTGACCAACCACATCAATCTCGATGGGCTGCCACAAGGATTGCGATGGATGCTGGGGAATAGTCATCTTCACTCTGCACCGAGGCACACCCTCTTCACTATACTCCACTCCATCATATTAGGGTGGCTCGGTGTAGCTAAACAACTGAAGTGACTCCCACAAGAGACGTGGAAAACCCTTCCAATGCAAGGCATTGGTGGAGCATGTCCCTCGTGGTCCCAAAATGTGGCAGAACCAACCTGAATTATACCGACTCAAGTACGCGAGTGCACTTCCGAGGGCTCCAACATGCTTCAAACGGTATAATCCCTTGGTCTGTCGGGTAACGTCCCGATAAACCACCGATACAAAGGATCAAATAAGGTTACCTCACATGAAGGTGAGTCCAGAGATACAATCACCATCACATTTTACATCACAGGGAATTACATTACAAGAGTTTCCAAAAGAAGTACGAAGTTTCAAACTTAGAGAAATTATTACAAACTGATAAAGTTATGGTTTTTAGCAGCGGAAAACACACGTGACAATTCACAACGCGTCGTCGAGATGGATGTCATGCTAAGCCCGAGCACGACATCACTCGGTATCATCAGTGTTGGCCGAGGACGGATCCTATTCCAAGGGCCAACCGTCTGGAAGAGCTCTGGGCCAAGACAAGGGAAAGAGTAGGGGCTTCAAAGACTTTACCTAAAACACATAACTAGCAAGACTGAGTATACTAATACTCAGCAAGGCTTACCCAGGATTGGGTATACTTTAGCCCATAACTAGACTCATGAAGGCATTGTAAAGGCTCTGCGTTTATTTTCACCTGAAAAGCAATAAAGAGTAGATCCTTAATGTCAACTTTTAGCTTTTGAGTTCTATGTGATTATTCATTCTAAATGAGCATCTATAGCTATTCAATCATGGTAGAATCTTTGGTCAAACATCATCTTTGATAATCATATGATTGCTCTTATTACTCAATGTGGTAAAGGGGATAAGCAGTCTCATTCATCATGAGAGGCGGACGATTCCTGAATCGAAATTCAACCTTGCAAGGATAAACCTAACTCACACGCTTGGAACACCAAAGGGTCGTTTCGAAGCAACCGTTTGCCTTTCATTCCGACTCGTGGATCAGATCCACCACAAGCGACTGCAGGACCATACGCACTTCCAAAGTGCAGGACATACGTCTGTAGCGCGACTACAAAACCCGTATTCCTGGTTGCCCTTGCAACACGTATTCCCACACGTCGAACTAAGTAACCAGAAGAAGCAAGACGAGTGGTGGGAGGTATGTCCACTCCTCGGGCCGATTGGCTACTAGGCTTACCGCTTACCCATAACTCACGGCATGTGGCTAGTACTTTCAAACGCTTAACCCCGATCGGCACACACCGCGACCTTAACCAATTTAATAACACAGATGGGGTATCATTCCTTTCCATGATACTGCACATAACCCCGTCCATCATCCTTATAGTGATTACAGTAACGTAAACATTACAACTCCTATATCGCGCGAGTGACAGGAAATCACCCGACTTCTACCGGTCCTATTAGCAGAGCATCTATTCGATATGAACTCAGGTGCAATACATTGGTTCCTAGGATTCATGCATCTAGGGTTTCATTTCATCTTCTAGACTTAATGCAAGATATAATATATAAATATAGATTGCATAATGTAGTAATTTGAAATACTGGGTTATGCACCGGGGCTTGCCTTTACTGGTGGGGCTGAAGTCAGAAATGTCAATATCTTCCGAACTTTTGTTCGGGGCTTCAGTTCATCCTTTGGTGATGTTCATTTGGTCTTCAAGAGTATCCTCCGTAGACTCTTGGAAGATCTTGTAGTTACTGTTGCAGAAGTAGTCGTATCTACATGCAATGCAACATTACATTCAAGTGTGCACATAAAACTATCTTATTTCACAATAAAGTTGCAATCTAACATTCATTTATCATACTACTCACGTAACAACCAAAAAGATCTGAAACTAGACTTAGACAGAACTTTAGGTGGACAACTAATTAGATTCGGCTACTTGTTGAAGATTACAACAGAGCCGATTGGATTATCAGCATGTCTTTGGTCTAACTGATGGTTGGTGTATCGGCTTGCCTTATTCGATGAGGGTGCATCAGGTTTAGCCGATTGATGTGCTTAGGTCGTGTCTAACAGAGGCGTGTCTACTGTGCTATCTTACGGATCTAGGGTTGTGTACTTTGACCTATGTAGCCGATTGATAGGTGTATCGGTTTCCTAGTGGATCGATGAAAGCATCGATTACTTTAGCAGAGGGATATTTCCTAAAGCAGCTGTGTCTTAACTGAGATGTGCTTAAGTGTTATTCTAGGTAACTAGGTGTGGTTGCATCGGTTTGATTACGTCAGCACAACAATTGAGTGACGTACAGCTGATTGGAGTGTGGTTGAGGGTATGTGACCGATAGATATATAGCCGATTTTGCAGTCGATAAATCGGCTGATAGAAGTGTGTGGATAAGGATGGGAAAACTAAAGATTGCTCGGCTCTATTTTACCGATATGGAGAGCAACTAAAATCGGCTTGGATCGGCCGATGGCAAGAACACTAAGATTGTGTATACACCTTTGATATATCGACTATATGCAGCCGATGTAGGACAGAACAAAAGAACTGTATCGGCAGTAGCTGATACTAGAAAGGTAACAACCGTATCAGCTAACCAGCCGATGGTAGAAGCATCGACTGACAGCTGTTACACAGGAACATCATAGACTCAAGGAAACGGATGCTTAGTGGCTGAGCTAATAGCCGCCACTGAAGCATAGCTACAGAGATGTATTAGCTAAGCAGCAAATACACCTGAATTAACAAGGATCTTTATACGGAAAGGACATTAAGAAGACCGCAATCAAGACCAGAATAACATCTTGATGGCGGGGATATGAGTACTCGTGTGAAAAGATTAACTAGATATCACACATTTCCACTTGAGACATACATCCTATGATTAACCCTTTAGCTACAACACATGCGTACAATATAAGGTACAAATAAAGCACTCATTCCCTAATGTTTAACCTAGACCACAAATCAAAGACTTCCAATTCAAAAGCACAACACAAAATTTGTAGATTTTGACCTAAAGGTCCAAACAAAACTGATTTTGCATTTTTATGAACTTCTTACGAAATTCCATGAAATGTAGAAGTTCACTGATTTGAAAGAAAGCTCTGGAAATTTTACAAAGAACACCCCAGAACTTTCTAAATCGAAGCAATTAAGTCCCTGGTTGGGGAAAACAGAGAATAAGAAGATAACGACGATGTTCCGGCAAAGAGGTCGCCGGTATTAGGAAGATTCAGTGAGTCAGAGCAAACCTTGGGGTAGCCTTGGCTGTGGAGGAGAACAAGCGAAAAGTGAATTCCCGCGGTAAACAGGATCAGCGATGAGAAGAGCTCGATGGTGACGAGATTCCGGGGGTGACGAAGAAGCTTGCTAGGGGATTGTAGTGGGTGGAGGATAACCGGAGAGGTATTCCTCACGGAAACCTGTGGTGGCAGTAGTCGACTTTGCCACGGTGATGATGTTCTAGCATACAGGGATCGAAGAGGCTCGATGAGAGGGTTCACTAGCTTTCTTGAGGTATTGTGGTCTTGCTCGGACGATCGGTGAAGGGTAAGAGCTGCTGGATGTCGTAGACTCAAGGAAGAAGCAGATAGGGCCGGATTGGTTCGCTATGCCGACTCCTTTGCGAACCTCAGGGTTTTCCTGCTCACGGCTAAGCCTTCTCTGCTCACGCACGTGTGCCGCTGAAGCATGGCCGGCACACCCGCGTAGCCTCTTGCAGGACCGCCGCGCTAGGTTGTATCTCCGGTGCGCCGCTTCTGCTCTGCTCCCGCACCAACGACCCCCAGCCTGCATGCGCGTGGTCGGTTGCCTTGCATACGCACGCGCCTGCGGAAACGAATTGAGTCGGCCATCAGTCCTGCGTCGCGCGTCGGACCCGCGTCGCGCTGTTCCTGCTTCGACCTCTGCATGGGTGAAGGTAGCTCCCCGTGCCTGGCTGCACCGACGCTCCTCCGACTTTTCATGCCCGACTGCCACCTTCGCTTGCTGTCTCACACTGCAGCTCCTCCCGCATCATGCGCGACCTTCCTGCACACCAACTCGGTCGCGGCCTGAGCTCGCGCAGCGGAGACACCGCCATGCTCTGCTCGCCACCGCTCTGCACGTCGTTGCCCTGCACGCCAATGCTCTGCATAGCTCCTCCTCCTTCTCCTGTTGCCGGATCCGCGCTTACTCCGGTCTTGCCACGTCGCTTCCGCGCACGCCCGAATCGCGTGCGTTCTTGGCCCGCGTCATATCTTGCTGCGGCCGCCCGCGCCAGACCATCACCACATACTCCACGCGTGGGGCCTTGCTGTCCTCGTGCTAGCCCACGCCAAACCGCCGCGCCAGAGCTCCACCTACACGTTTAGTCCTGCATGCCGAGCCGCGCCGTGCCCGCACACGCGCTTGCGCGCGTTCTGCTCTAGCGCCTGCGCCAACGTCGCCAGCGCCGCGCTCTGGCGCCGCCTGGATCCCGAGCGCTCGCGCCGTTCCAGTGCCTGCTCGCCGCGTGCTGCTCCACCCGTGTGCCCGCATCACCAGCCTCCACTCCTGCCCGCACCACTCCCGAGCCGCCGCGCTGCTTCCGCTGCGCTGCGCCCCAGCTCCCGCTCGCCCAGCGCCCAGCTCCCGCAGCCACCCGAGCCGCCGCCAGCGCACCTGCTCGCCGCCTCCGGCCTTGGACCGCCTGGATTCGCTCGCAGCCGCACTGCACGGGGCCGCCGCGCTTGGGGCAGCCCGCACCCGCGCCGTGCGCCTGCGCGCCGCTCGAGCCCGCTCCTACGCCGCGTCGCTCCGGCTCCCACGCGCCAGCCGCGCCGCCGCGCGCCCGCCTGAGCCGCTCCGCCCGCGAGCCGCCGTCGCCTGCCACGATGCGCACTCGCGCCAGCCGAGCCACGCGCACACCAACGCCGGCGCCTGTGCCCCAGCACCGTCTGTAATATCCAGGTAGTTAGACAATGGGATACTAAGTTTGGATGTGTTATATGTATGCATGATATAGTGTATATACGTTGTACAAAGCACTAGGGGTATAATTGTAATTTAGGAATTATGTAAGTACTTGAGTGTAATTGTGTAAAAGTACTCTTAAGTGGTAAACCTAAATGATTATAGAAAAGAAAAGTGCAAAAGTTAAATAAACCTAAGAAAGATAGACTTTTAATGGAAACTAAGGACTTAAGTGTAATTAACACAAAGGTATAAGGGTTTACATGTAAAATGGTTGAGAGATAAAAGTAAAACTCAGTTTTACTTAGGGGCTAAAATGTAAAAAGGACTAGTAATGATTACTGCAGGCAATCTTGCAAAAAGACCCTAAACATTAAAGCATTTTGTTTGAATTATAACAAAAAGTTTATAAATTGAGTTGTGTTCAAAAGTTTAAAATAAAACTATATCCTTTGAGATTTTGAACTTGAACTCTAAAGCATTCTTGTAGTATTTGAAATTCTCTACAACTTTGCTTTAGACATTTTTCTCATTAGGATTTTGTAGCAGTGGGAAATTTTAGCTTACAGAGGGGTCCCTGAACTTTTTGGGGAATTGCAAACGGGTCCTTCTGACCCCTGTCTACCTTCTTCCTCCTCTGTCACGCCTGCTTCCCCTCTGCTGCCGTTCTGCCACCGCCGCTCACCGCCGGCACAGGCCCCCGAGCGCCACCTCCTGCTGGATTTCCCTCCCACGCGTCGCCCTTGCCTTCCCCACTTCTGCTCCCCTTTCTTCCTGGCATCTCCTGCACTCGCCACGCATGCACCACCGCCACTCGGCCGCCACCGAGCCGCCGCCGTGGCGAGCTCCAAAGCTAGTTCCCAGCTCCTGTGTTTGTGGGCGCATCAGTACCACTAGGACCTCCTCAACCCATTCCAGCCATCAATTCGTCACTTCCTCGCCCCTAGCCCCCGGAACGCCGTCGCCATTGCCTCTGTAACGCCGGCGAGCTCGACGCCGCCGTGGACCCACTCCTGCAGCCCTCCTCCGCCCAATCCAACACCACTAGGAGCTCTCCCTTAGTTCCCTGAAACTGCTAGGCCCGGCCATCGCTGCCCAACTCACCCGGAGTGCCGCCGCCGAAGCCATCTCCACCGCCGGCCATCTGCTCCACGCGGGTAGGCCGCTACACAACCCTAGGAGACCAATCAAGCCCCTCCCAAGGTAGCCCCCGATCTCCTCTCGCAAATCCCCCTCTTTTCCCTCACCATTGCGACCCGAGAATCACTGGATTTGGCCGGTCAAATGCCGCCGTTCCTCTTTGACCACGGCCAGGGACTCCATTGGAGAAGACAAGTAAACTGCAGGGGGTTTTGTGCTAAATCTAGGGACTGTTATGTAAAGCTTATTTGAGTTTCCTGCTGTGAATTTAAAAATTCATAGAAAACAGTAGAAAAATCAGAAAAATACGAAACTTTTGGGTTAGAATCCTTGTGATGAATTCTACAACTTTTATTTCATAACCATGCCATGAAAGTGCATAGTTTGTTCTGTATTTTAAATACAAGTAAAGGAATGCTTTAATTGAATCTTATGCTCTATAGCCTTGCTGCTGTTAGTTTTTGGAGCATGTATTGCATGTGGTGTAAGTAGCCTTGTGTAAATTTTTGAAGCATAGATCAGCCCTCTAGCTAGAGTATTTTGTTACTTTTGTTATATGTTTATGAAAGCTTCACAAATTAATTTCAAAAGCACCTGTGCATATTTAGGGATGAAGTTTCTACCATAACTTGATCTTTATAAGTTTGATCCATCATAAAAATTTGAGAATCAGAAACCTAATATAACTTGAGTTATAAATTTCAAGCTTAAATTCAAAGGTAATTCATAAATAATAATTATTATGCATGAAAACTTATGAAACTTTTCTGGAATGCTAGTCATGAGTAGTTTATGGTGTCCTTAAGTTTTGAACCCTAGTTTTAATGTAAAACTCTAGTTATAATTATATCTTGAATTTTCAATTATAATCTTATTTAATTTTGAGGCTTAGTTCCTTTTAGAGAAAAATTTCAATAAAACCCACTTATGATAATTTTCATAAGTATTAATTATTTTTCTTAATTTAAGATTTGATTAATTAATCCAAAGTTAGCCATAATTAAGTAATAACCTAAGGTTAATTACAATGCTTAGCTAATAAAATAAATGGAGATTGCTAAGTGTATTTAGTGTTACTTATAATAATCAGATATGCTACCTATTGTAGTTAATCGGATGTTTAGGGTAACCCACCCTGTTGCCTAACGAGACTAGTTAGTTTAGTTAGTACTCGATAAATGACTGCCCAGTGCAGGGTAGATAGGTTAATTGTCGAAATGTAATGTTCCTTTAATTGGATTACAACTTTATCGTGAATTAAAATGAAAGTGTATGCACCCATTAAACTTCATCTTACATATCATGTAGACTCGACCACTCTCGCTGACGGGGATTATCAGCTGATTCCGGAACAAAAAGGAGGTTATTCTGAAGACCCCGGGAATCTCGTCGCGGATTTCTCTGAAGCCCCGAACCAAGATTCGGAGGATATTAATTTGACTAACCCCAACCCCACTAGCGAAGGCAAGCCCCGGACATAACCCTTACTTTATTTATACTGCGAACTATATTATTTATATATATCTTTATGCATTAAGTTCTTAGGAATTGTTTGGAACCCTAGTTGCATAATTCCAGGAACCGATGTATTGAACACCAGAATTTGAGTCCGACTAGCTGCTATGCTAATAGGACCGGTAGAAGTCGAGTGATTTCCTGTCACTCGCGCGACATAGGAATTGTAATGTTTACATCCTTGTTATCACTATAAGGATGACGGACGGGAGTTTTGTGAGGTATCATGGTTGAGATGATACCCCGTCTGTGTTGTGAAACTTGATAAGGTCGCAGTGTGTGGTAGCGGTGGTTAAGCGTTTGAAAGTACTAGCCACATGCCATGAAATATGGTAAGCGGTAAGCCTAGTAACCAATCGGCCCGAGGAGTGGACATACCCCCCACCACATGTATTTGCTTCTTTTGGTTACTTAGTTCGACGTGTGGGAATACGTGTTGCTGGGCAACCAGGAGTACGGGTTTTGTAGTCGTGCTACAGACGTGCGTCCTGCACTTTGGTAGTGCGTATGGTCCTGCAGTCGCTTGTGGTGGCCCTGATCCACGAGTCAGAATGAAAGGCAAACGGTTGCTTAGGAACGACCCTTTGGTGTTCCAAGCGTGTGTGTTAGGTTTATCCTTGCAAGTTTTGAATCTCGATCCAGGAATCGTCCGCCTCTCACGATGATTGAGACTGCTTACCCCCTTTGCCACATAGAGTAACAAGAGCAACTTTGTGATTATCAAAGATGATGTTTGATTAAAGATTCTACCATGTTTGAATAGTTATAGATGCTTACCTAGAATGGTTAATCCACTAGAACCTGAAAGCTAAAAGTTGAAAATAAGGATCTACTCTTTGTTGCTTTTCAGCTGAAAACTCTACCTAAAGCTAAAAGCCTTCATGAGTCTAGTTATGGGCTAAGGTATACCCAATTCCGGGTAAGTCTTGCTGAGTATTAGTATACTCAGCCTTGCTTTTGTTGATTTAATCCAGGTAATCTCCCTGATGAGCCAGCTTTCATAACACCATGGCCCTACCCCCTACCTGATGGTTGGTCCGTGGAGTGGGATCCGTCCCCGGCCAATACAGAATCCGCCGAGTGATGTCGTGCCAGGGCTAGCATGATATCTGTAATAATGACGTGTACAATGTTTACGCTTTTCAAACTCCGCTGCTTTATCTTAAGACTTAAACCTGTTTTGTAATAATCTCCTCTCAGTGGGAGTTAATGACACTTTGTATATTTTTGTAATATATTTGTCTGTGGTGTAAATTGTAATGACATTTATATCTCTGGACTCACCATCGTGTGGGGTACCTTGTTGGATCCTGCGTTCGGTGGTTTATCGGGACGTTACCCGACAGGCCAATAGTATTATACCGTTTGAAGCACGAGGTAGCCCTCCAGAGAGGACTCGCGTACTTGAGCCGGTGTAATTCAGGTTGGTTCTGCCACAGCTGGTATCAGAGCTAACAAGGTACACTGGAGATATAAAGTGCCTTAAAAATACTTTCGGTATAAAATTTGACCAACAAAGTATTTTGCAAAAGGTACGTTGGATTTGTTAAGGTCGTGCTTATATTTAAGGGAAAATTAGAGGTGGCTGTAACATATATATATTTAACTCTAACTTCCAGCATTACTTTTCTGTTGAAACTTAAATTTATGCACAACCCAACCTTACTTTCTGTAACGACATCTTTGATCGTGAGGTAAGAAGGTAAGGATCCTCAGCCAACTGAGGGAGCTTGGCCTTCCTGTCGGTGATGCGAACCGAACCTTGTTTCTCAAGCAGTGGCTTACTTGAGATGCTGCCAATGTACCAACTTTGGTTGACTACATTGGGAGTATATGGTTCGGCGCAGGGTATGGCGATCGCTGTTCATACCCCCGCATTTTGCGGTACCCCCGTGAATACGTTGTTTCGACAACGTATGTTAACGTTGTCTGTACGGCGGTAATAGTACAGATGTTGTTTCTATAGTAAGCAGTAATGAATGGGGACGCTTTCATGACATGCTGGCATGAAAGGTTCATTGGATATATATATATGTATTGTGGTTTTCTGCAGGTACACTAACCACGAATACGAAACTAGGACGGATAGGGCTTATCGACTAGTTATTAAGGAGAGACATATGTATTATGCCACCGAAACTAACCACGTAAGACCAAGATTACTTGGCAGTTATTTCTGGTTGTGAGATCGCATAGTGCGTGCATGCATAATCCACTAATCAACCAAAATGAATGCTTAATTTTGTTGCTTTAAGAAATAAGTAACCTGTTGGTATTTCTTAGTTGGGGAAGATAGCAATCTTTAGCTCTTAAGTATCCATCTGATTTCCAGCCTTTGCTGTTATCAGAATCAACTATCTTAATCCATTTACCTTGAGAGCTTTCCGCAGGGTAAATATATCTTACCATTTGCATTGTTGTCGCAGATGGCTGCTCCTTCCAATGCCTTTTGGGATCAGGAAGGGCACTTCCACACCAACGCTTTACATTGGGAAGGGTTTCCTCGTCTCTTGTGGGAATCCTTAAGTCTGTTTCATTATACAGAGCCTCCTCAATACGATGGGGTAGAATATCGTGAAGAAGGAGTTCCTCGATGCCGGGTTAAAATGAAAATTCCTCAACACCCTTTCCGCTCCTCATGGCATCCCATAGAAGTGGAAGTGGTGGGATATCGTCTGGTTGATACCCTCGAAACTGCTGCCTTGGAAGCTATCAAACTTTTCTGCAATCAGCATCCGACTGAAATTGCCGCATATCATATTGGTTTATTTCCTACCATTGACCCTGATAATTCGGAATGGAATTTTCGGACAGAGCATCTTGGTCATATGCTAGGAGATCTGGCTGAAGAAACCGTCCGTATCATTACCAGGTTCATGGATGTGCAACATCATTACCAGATTCTACTGCGTCATGGTATGAATCAGATAACTGGTGTGGCTCAAAGCCACTATCGGAATGCTGACCGTCAAGTGACCCAAATAGTGGAATTACAAGCCTTGGTGACTCAAAAGGATGAAATCATTGCAGCAAGGGATGAGACAATCCTCCATCGAGAAGATCAGATCAATGAGAGTGATCATATTATCACTCAGCGTGACACTGTTATTGAGTTCCTACAGGCACAAATTCATGATCTGATACTTGTGGCTGATGATGCCCAGGCTCACATTGAGGAACTGCAGCAGCAACCGATACATCCCGCTATACCCATAATGCCTGAAGAAGAAGAAGAAGACCCAGAAGAGATTGAGGGTGTTTCAGAGATTGACTCTGAGCATGGGGATCTTGTTCTTAGTCCCTATCATTCTCCCTCTGGCAGTCAGTCGTCTATAGGCAACTTCGATGATTTCTAGTGTTGTAAATCGTCGACTAGCTAGATGTAACATATGGGAGTGTAATAACCTAGGTAGTGTGTAACTTAGCTAGATCTCATGCCATTTGTTGTAACATAGATGGCCTGCGTAGGGATCTTTCGGATGTGAGAGGTGGAGAACTATCAGGATCAGTGTTGTAATATAAGTTTCCTATTTTATCATCTTATTCACAATCTTTATGATTCTATAATGAGATGATTGAATGGAGTATGTGTATTGTTTATCTAAGTCATATATCTTCTGAAATTGGGAGTAAGGCTATATGGTTAATGATGGACATCTCCTTTGTTTCAGATGGTTGGAGCCACGCGCGGAACCCCGGAAGGTTTCCGGGCAGATCAGGCTAGCGGTTCACAACAACCACCACCGCCACCTCCTAACCTTGCCGAAGTTATGGCTCGGCAAACTGAGTTGCTTAACTTGCTGGTTCAAGCGCAGCAAAACCAGCAATGTCAACAGTTCCGAGGAGGTCGGGATGATCACAATCCTCCCGTGGCTAGTTACCAGGATTTCATCAGTACACAGCCTCCTTTCTTCAGTAAAGCTGAAGAGCCCTTGGATGCCGATGCTTGGATCCATATTATTGAATCAAAGTTCGCTCTATTGACAGTACCTTGTGCGGATTCCAGCAAAGCTTCCTTTGCCGCACAGCAACTCCGAGGTGCTGCTCGAATATGGTGGGATAATTTCTGCGCCATGCAGCCCGCAGAGCATGTCATTACCTGGGATGAGTTTCGGGCAGCCTTTAGAGCGCATTATATTCCGGAGGGATTGCTGGAGCGAAAGTTGAATGAATTCCTGGCTCTTACTCAAGGCACCAGTACAGTCCTGCAGTACGCACAGAATTTCAATCATCTGTGTCAATATGCGGGATATCATGCGGATAACGATGCCAAGAAACAAGATCGTTTCCGTCGAGGCCTTAATACCAAGCTCAAGGAACGCCTGAATCTTGTAAAGGCTAATACTTTCAGCGAGCTGGTTAATATGGCTTTAACTCAAGAAGATTGTATCGTGGCACATCATGCCGACAAAAAGCGGAAGACTCCTACTGGACCCTCGAGTGCTCAATCACCGAGGTATCGGATTGTTCCCAATACACCGTTTTGAGCACTGCAGCGAAATGCCCCAACGGGCAGATTGGTTTTCAGGCCGCCCCAACAGCAGGGAAGGTATAGACCTCCCGTTCCTCCGCAACAAGCACAACCATCTGGCCCACAGCCAAATGTTCAACAAGTACCACAGAGAGGCAGCAACTATCGCTGTTTCAATTGCGGAAGCGCGGATCATTTCATCCGGGATTGTCCGCGGCCCAAGAAACCTAATCCAGGGCAAAGCTCTACTCAGGGTAACCAGAACAAGGGCAAGAAGCCGGTGATGCAAGTCCGGCAAGGACGAATTAACTTCACCACTCTGGCAGAACTTCCAGATGGAGCTCCCATCATGTCGGGTACATTTTCTATTCATCATAAACCAGTTGTTACTTTATTTGATTCCGGAGCAACATATAGCTTTATTAGTAACAACTGTGGTACCCGGATAGGACTTGATCCTTGTTTCACTCAAGGGGCATATATGATCTCTACCCCTGGAGGAAAAATCACCTCCAACCAAATGAGTAGAAATGTGCCACTTCAGTTAGGTAGTAAAGAGATCAAAACTGATTTGGTTTTACTCAGTTTAGAGGGTATTGATGTTATACTTGGGACTGACTGGATGACTAAACATCAAGTACGGCTAGATATTTCTTCCCGAGTTGTTGAAATTGATTCACCATACTATGGGATCACCACCCTTTATCTGCCGCATCCAGAATGTCTGCATCCTTGCACTTATACCATCACAAATATCCAAGTCAAGGATATCCCTATAGTATGTGAATACCTCGATGTCTTTCCAGATGACTTGCCTGGAATGCCACCAGATAGAGACATCGAGTTTATCATTGAACTTCAACCGGGCACTGCTCCTATTTCGAAGAGGATGTATCGCATGCCTCCAAATGAATTAGCCGAACTAAAAATCCAGCTCCAGGATCTTCTTGATAAGGGATATATACGTCCAAGTGCCTCACCTTGGGGTTGTTCTGCTCTCTTTGTCAAGAAGAAAGACGATAGCCTAAGGCTATGTGTCGATTACCGTCCACTCAATGCGGTTACCATCAAAAATAAGTACTCTCTTCCCCGCATTGACATTTTGTTTGATCAGCTAGCCGGGGCTAAGGTCTTCTCTAAGATTGACTTACACTCTGGTTATCATCAGATCAAGATTAGGCCTTGTGATATTCCAAAAACGGCCTTCTCGACCAGATATGGACTTTACGAATATCTGGTTATGTCATTTGGACTTACTAATGCACCGGCATATTTCATGTATCTCATGAATTCAGTATTCATGCCGGAACTCAACAAATTCGTCGTGGTCTTCATTGATGACATTCTAATATACTCCAAAACCAAAGAAGACCATGCTAATCATTTACGTGTCATTCTTCAACGACTACGTGATCATCGCCTTTATGCCAAATTCTCGAAATGTGAATTCTGGCTGGATAGTGTGAAATTTTTGGGACATACTATATCTAGTCAAGGCATATCGGTTGATCCAACCAAAGTCCAAGAGGTTATGGACTGGAAACCTCCAACTTCAGTCCATCAAATTCGAAGTTTCCTTGGATTGGCGGGATATTATCGCCGATTCATTCCAGACTTCTCCAAGATAGCCAAACCAATGACTGAGCTACTTAAGAAAGAAGTTAAGTTCCGCTGGGATGATAAGTGTGATGAAGCATTTCATACCTTGAGGAAGCTTCTGACGACTGCTCCCGTATTAGCTCAGCCAGATAATACTCAATCTTTTGATGTCTATTGTGATGCTTCTGGAACTGGCCTGGGTTGTGTTCTTATGCAAAACAACCGGGTCATTGCTTATGCATCCAGAGCACTTCGGACTCATGAGCAAAGTTATCCATGCTCTCAAGATCTGGAGACATCATCTTATGGGTGCTAAGTGTAATATTTACACTGACCATAAGAGCCTCAAGTATATCTTCACTCAAGCTGACTTAAATATAAGGCAAAGGCGTTGGTTGGAATTGATTAAAGATTATGACCTTGAGGTACACTATCATTCGGGCAAAGCTAATGTGGTTGCGGATGCACTTAGCCGCAAGTCACATTGTCACTGCTTATCCGTATCCACCTTTAGTGACACTCTTTGCCATCAAATGAGAAAACTCAATCTAGAGATTATTCCTCAAGGTAGTCTGAATCTGCTATCCATTGAGTCTACTCTTCGGGATAGAATCATCATGTCGCAACTACATGATGAGGGTATCAAAATCATCAAATCAAAGCTATCTCAGGGAGAAGCTAAATATAGGTGTTTTCACACTAATCATCAAGGAATCCTGTGGTTCAATGATCGAATTGTTGTGCCTAAGGATCATCCCCTTCGCAAACAAATCCTTGATGAGGCACATCTATCCAAGTTCTCTATTCATCCTGGTAGCACCAAGATGTATCAAGATTTACGAAAACATTTTTGGTGGACCAGAATGAAAAGAGAAATTGCCAAATATGTATCCGAGTGTGATACTTGCCAAAGAGTCAAAGCTAGCCACTTAAAAGCATCTGGTACACTTCAACCATTACCCATTCCGTCATGGAAATGGGAAGACATTAGCATGGATTTTATTGTCGGTCTTCCCAACACATCTCAAAAGCATGACTCCATATGGGTAATTATCGATAGACTCACAAAAACAGCTCATTTTCTTCCTGTGCATACCACTTACTCTGCTAAGAAGTATGCCGAAGTCTATTTGGACCAAATCGTTCGATTACATGGGGTTCCAAAAACCATTATCTCTGATCGAGGGCCCCAATTTATTGCACGGTTTTGGGAGCAATTGCAATAAGCTCTAGGGACCAAATTGATTCGAAGCTCTGCGTATCATCCCCAGACTGATGGGCAGACTGAGCGAGTTAACCAAATCCTTGAAGACATGCTCCGAGCTTGTATTATTCATTATGGTACAAGTTGGGACAAGTGCCTTGCTCTACCTGAATTTGCTTACAACAACAGTTATCAAGCTAGTCTTCAGATGGCTCCTTTTGAAGCATTATATGGTCGCAGATGTCGAACTCCTTTGAGTTGGTCTAAGACCGGTGAACGCAAAATCTTCGGACCAGACCTAGTCGTTGAAGCCAAAGATAAGGTTAAGGTTATTCAATCTAATCTTAAAACCGCTCAATCCAGACAGAAAAGCTACGCAGATAAAAGGAGGAAACCTCTGCAATTTCAAGTAGGAGATTTTGTTTATCTTCGAGTATCTCCTACCAAAGGTGTCCAACGTTTTGGCATAAAGGGGAAGTTAGCACCTCGATATATCGGACCCTTCAAAATTCTCAATGTTTGTGGCCCAGTGGCTTACAAACTTCGTCTTCCATCTCAATGGGCGGCTATTCACGATGTCTTCCATGTCTCCCAACTTAAGATGTGTGTCAAAATACCCACGGAAATTGTTGAGACATGTGCCATTGAGATTGAACCCGATCTATCGTACGTCGAACAACCTCTTCGAATCCTGGATACCAAGGAAAGACTCACCAGAAGAAGGGCAGTTAAGATGTATAAAATTTTATGGGATCATCACACCGAGGAAGAAGCGACTTGGGAAACTGAGTCTTATCTTCAACGGAATTTCCCAGACTTCCTACAAGCCAATCCCCAAATCTAATCATCCGTTTCTGTTCAGCTTCGGAATCTCGGGACGAGATTCTTTTTTAGGGGGGACGGCTATAATATCCAGGTAGTTAGACAATGGGATACTAAGTTTGGATGTGTTATATGTATGCATGATATAGTGTATATACGTTGTACAAAGCACTAGGGGTATAATTGTAATTTAGGAATTATGTAAGTACTTGAGTGTAATTGTGTAAAAGTACTCTTAAGTGGTAAACCTAAATGATTATAGAAAAGAAAAGTGCAAAAGTTAAATAAACCTAAGAAAGATAGACTTTTAATGGAAACTAAGGACTTAAGTGTAATTAACACAAAGGTATAAGGGTTTACATGTAAAATGGTTGAGAGATAAAAGTAAAACTCAGTTTTACTTAGGGGCTAAAATGTAAAAAGGACTAGTAATGATTACTGCAGGAAATCTTGCAAAAAGACCCTAAACATTAAAGCATTTTGTTTGAATTATAACAAAAAGTTTATAAATTGAGTTGTGTTCAAAAGTTTAAAATAAAACTATATCCTTTGAGATTTTGAACTTGAACTCTAATCTGGCAGAACCAACCTGAATTATACCGGCTCAAGTATGCGAGTCCACTTCCGAGGGCTCCAACGTGCTTCAAACGGTATAATCCCTTGGCCTGTCGGGTAACGTCCCGATAAACCACCGATACACAGGATCAATAAGGTTACGTCACACGAAGGTGAGTCCAGAGATACAGTCACCATCATATGTTACATCACAGGGAATTACATTACAAGAGTTCTAAAAGCAGTATGAAATTTCAAATCTAGAGAAATCATTACAACTGTTAAAGTTAAGGTTCTTAGCAGAGGAAAATATACGCGACGATTCCTAACACGTCGTCCAGACGGATGCCATGCTAAGCCCGGGCACGACATCATTCGATATCACCAGTGCTGGCCGGGGACGGATCCCATTCCACGGACCAATCATCTGGAAGAGCACAGGGCCAAGGCAAGGGAAGAGTAGGGTCTTCACAGATATCACCTGAAAAACATACAACTAGCAAGGCTGAGTATACTAATACTCAGCAAGACTTACCCGTCTCATGGTATACTTAGCCATATAACTAGACTTATGAAGGCTTTTAGCTTTGGGTAGAGTTTTCAGCTGAAAATCAATAAAGAGTAGATCCTTACTTTCAACTTTTAGCTTTCAGGTTCTAGTGGATTAACCATTCTAGGTAAGCACCTATAACTAATCAAGCATGGTAAAATCTTTAATCAAGCATCATCTTCGATAATCACAAAGTTGCTCTTGTTACTCTATGTGGCAAAGGGGGTAAGCAGTCTCATTCATCGTGAGAGGCGGACGATTCCTGAATCAAGATTCAAAACCTTGCAAGGGTAAACCTAACACACACGCTTGGAACACCAAAGGGTCGTTCCGAAGCAACCTTTTGCCTTTCATTCCGACTCGTGGATCAGATCCACCACAAGCGACTGCAGGACCATACGCACTTCCAAAGTGCAGGACGTACGTCTGTAGCGCGACTACAAAACCCGTACTCGTAGTTGCCCAGCAACACGTATTCCCACACGTCGAACTAAGTAACCAAAAGAAGCAAATACATGTGGTGGGGGGTATGTCCACTCCTCGGGCCGATTGGTTACTAGGCTTACCGCTTACCATATTTCACGGCATGTGGCTAGTACTTTCAAACGCTTAACCACCGCTACCACACACTGCGACCTTATCAAGTTCCACAACACAGACGGGGTATCATCTCAACCATGATACCTCACAAAATTCCCGTCCGTCATCCTTATAGTGATAACATGAATGTAAACATCACAATTCCTATATCGCGCGAGTGACAGGAAATCACCCGACTTCTACCGGTCCTATTAGCATAGCAGCTAGTCGGACTCGAGTTCTAGTGTTCAGTACATTGGTGCCTAGAATTATGCAACTAGGGTTCCAAACAATTCTTAAGAACTTGTAACACCCTAAGGTAATTTCCTTAAATTTTAATGAATTTAGTTGGGCTCAAATAAAATTTCCAGAGTTTCCCTGAATAATCTCGCATTTAAAGTAATTTATAACACAAGAAAATAAAATTTATCATAAGGTCAACTTGCTTGTGCATTCATGCTGGTGCATTACTTTATTTGTGTTGAGTTTGAATTCAAATTTATTTGAATTCACATAGTTGTTTGAATGGTTTTAGAGAAGAAAAGAAAAGAAGAAAAGAAGGGGAAAGGAAAGGAGTCCAGCAGCCGGCCTGCTCTCTCTCCCTTGGCCCGGCCCAGCGTTCCCCTCCCCCTCTTTCCATTCCCCCGCATGGGCCACGCGGGCCCATTCCCTTTCCTCCCTCTCTTTCCTCCGCAGCCCGGCAGCCCGTGTCCCTTCTCTCCCTTTCCCCTCCCCCGCGTGGGCCGTGCCCCGGCCCAGTCTTCCCTCAGCCGTGCTCTCCCTTTTCTCTCTCGCTGACCGCCCGACCCCACCCGTCATCCCTCTCCTCCCGCACCCTAGTTCCCGCAACGGCCGCGCAGCGGCACGGCCGAAATCTCCGGCCCCTCCCCGCCGCAACCCTATCCCGAGACCTCGGGCCCCGCCCTTCTTATTCTCCTACGCCACCCCTTGGACCACCTCATCCCAACAGCGCCGCCCCAAAACCCGGATCGCGGCCGCCGCCCTGCCTCTGCTTGAACCCGAGCCATCGCCGCCGGTGAGCTCGTCTGTGCAATTGCCGGCCACCCGTACCCCTCGTGCCGTGCTGACCCCCTCATTCCCTTCGCAGGAACCTTCCGGAGCGACTCCCGCCATCCAGAGGGCCCGGCCACCCTGGCATCATCCTCCTCCGCGGGAGCCCGACCCTCTTCTCCGCCGGTCGTCGTCGTTTTCTTTCCGCTGTCGCGTTTCCGCTGGTTCTGAACCTTGGTGAGCACCACAACCCTTCCCCGAACCCTTAGAGCCAGTTGTCGCGGTTGGTAGACCCCCGTAGGCTCGGGAACGCGCACGCTCCGGCGAACCTTACCGACCCGAGCCGCCATTGCCGTGGGGAGCACCTACCCGAGCTCTAACTCACTTTCTTGAGCACCTAGACGGGTTACCCGTGTCGCACTCTATCTCTCGGGCTTGATGTCGTGCAAAATGGGGCCCAGATGGCCGAGAACGGTCGCCTCCGGTGAAGCGCCGCCGCGGGAGAGGTCGCCGGCGAGCAATCGCCGCCCCCGGGGTCCCCCTTTCTCCCTGGCCGTCCGATCTGATGTTCACGGATGAGATTAGATCACGAACCCCTTTGATGTGAGCCGTAGGATCGAGATCTGAGCACCCAGACTGAAGCATACCGGTTCGGGTGTAAAGTAGATCTGAACCATCCAATCCCGGAGGAGTGATCCAGATTCGAGGCAGCTAAGTATAGATCTGAACCTTTGGATCTAGATCCAGCGGCCGTGGGCAGCGCGTACCCCTTCGCTGCTAGGATCTAATCTGAGCCGCAGATGCTAGATCCGGCGGCCCGGATTAAAACATACCGTTTCAGCCTATTAGTTTTGCTAAAGAGCCCCTGCCTTTTGGAGAAATCAACCCGCGGTCCCTTGTAGTTCAAAAAATAATTACGATCAGGTCCTTTTCTTCCAGTTGGACCCCCTAAGCTTCCTGGAATTTGTGGCCGCGGTCCATGTCTAAGGTTTTCACGTGCTAGCCCCTGAGTCTATGCTTTAATTACGTTTAGGTCCTCAGTTTGCGCACAGAACCCCCTGGAAGTTCTGTTTTTCTCGCAAATAGGTCCCTGGATCCTGTTTTAAGCGTAGTTTTCGCGTTTTAGCTTCGTTCTAGGTGTTCTTTATATCCACGCGATCATTGTAACGCATAGAATAGTTCTAGGCCAGTTTTATGTGCTGTTCTATTGTATTGGTGTACTGTTTCTTATATTTTGCTATTGTTTGCATGTGTGTGCATGTGTGGCCCATGTATTGCTGTTACGATCGTGAATAGACGTCGAGCCACCGGAGCAGTACCAGGAGCAGCCATCTTCCGAGCAGTTCGAGCAGCAGCCGGGAGAGTACGAGGAAGGCAAGTATAACATGAACCTCCTATCACTTTTAAATACAATTTCATACTGCATTTTAATACTGTATGCCTATAAGGATTTCCTAGCCACTTTATATCCTTTATATATATCCTTTGGGTTGCATTTTGGTTAGTTGTGCTAGGTTGCTGCGCTATAACACACTTGGTCCTTTTTAATTAAATTTGATTAATGGTCTTATGCAACTTAATCCTGAGAGTGGCCCTTTGTGCTGTGTGCTTGAGTGGCTCACGTCTCCTTAAAAGATGTTTTTGATAGAAACATGTTTTAGGGGGCCAGCACGGTGCTTAGTGCTTGGTTGGCCACTCTCCCTAAGGACCGGTTCATAGAGCGACAACCTGGGACAACCGCGCAACCACAAGACTGGAATGGGACGGTCTTGACTTACTAATTAGGCCGTGTTGGTTCGGGAGTAACTTACCTGCGTGGGCAAGAGGGGTGGTAAGCTTCAATGGTCCCTGCTCCTCCGGCTTGGTCTGTGCTGTGTGTCTTGTACCCCCGGAGGTGGGCCCCATCGTCGCTGATCCAGAATCCTTAGCGGTTACACCTTACCAATGTGGTCCTTTGTAACGGTCTCGTAGTGTGCTTGCTAGCCATCTCACCTAAGGAAGTGTGATGAACAACTAGCGTAGCTCACGACTTGTGGGTAAAGTTGTGCAACCTCTCGAAAGTGTAAAACTGATATATCAGCTGTGCTCACAGTCATGAGCGGCCCAGATCCTCCGTCTGATTAGTGGGGTTATCAACCTTTGATTAGGGAGATTCCCCGGGGTGGTTTGGTTTGGATGGTTCTCAGTAGTTCTTAATTAATATTGATTAATTCTTATGCAATTTGGGGTATGGTAATACATCCACTTGTAGTAATTAGCTTTAATAAAATTTGCCAAGATTAAAAGCTAATGCAGTTGAGTCAGCTAGCCTAGAGCCTCATAGTTTGTGTTATACTTGTTGAGTACTAGCTTGTACTCACACTTGCCTCTCTACTCTTCTGTTCTCTTGGATATCTTCGACTGCTGCTCAGTGCCCGGCAACGTGGAGGACTACGTCAGCGGCTTCGACGACTTCTAGGCGTTTGTCTCCCAGTCGACGTCCCTGTGGCGCCCAGCTCTTCATGTATTCATTTTACGCTTCCGCATTCCTTGAACTGATTCTTGATTCAGTTGTAATAAAGACATTCATTTTATAATTTAAACGCTTTTATTCGTGACATGTGTTGTGATATCTTGATGATCTGTTGTATATATGCGTGACTTGATCCTGGCGCATATATGATTGCTCGATTTATGTTCTTATAAATCGGGTGTGACAGAACTTAATGCATAGAAAGGTATAAATAGATATATAAATGGCAGTGTAAGGAAATAGTGGGTTATGTCCGGGGCTTGCCTTCGCTGGTGGGGCTGAGGTTAGTCAAATTATTTTCTTCCGAACCTTGGTTCGGGGCTTCAGAGAAATCCGCGACGAGATTCCCGGGGTCTTCAAAACAAACTCCTTCTGGTTCCGGAATCAGCTGATAATCTCCGTCGGCGAGAGTGGTCGAATCTATATGACATGCAAGATGGAGTTTAATGAATGCATACACTTTCATTTCAATTCACGATAAAGTTGCAATCCAAATAAAGGAACATTACATTTTGACAAACAACCTAACTACCCTGCACTGGGCAGTCATTTATCGAGTACTAACTAAACTAACTAGTCACGTTAAGCAACAGAGTGGGTTACCCTAAACATCTATACTAATTTCATTAGGTAACATGTTTGGTTATCTAATTGGTTGGTGTATAGGTCTTGGCCTTAACCGATGAGGATGCATCAGGTTTAGCCGATTGATGTGCTTTGGTCATGTCCAACAGAGGCGTGTCTTAACTGAGATGTGCTTAAGTATTATCCTAGGTAACTAGGTGTGGTTGCATCGGCTGGATTACGTCAACACAACAATTGAGTGCCGTACAGCCGATGGAGTTATCTAAGTTAGACCTATTTCAAGAATTAGGTGCAACAGATCACTAATATCAAACTAGGTTGGTGAGACCATAAGTGCGGAATTAGACTAAAGAGGATGTGGTTGAGGGTATGTAACCGGTAAGCATATAGCTGAGCTCTCAGCCGATAAATCAGCTGATAATAGTGTGCGGATAAGGATGGAAAACTAAGGATTGACCGGCCATATTTGACCGCTATGGGAAAATAACTGGAATTGGCTTAGATTGGTGAATAACAGAACTCTAAGATTGTGTGTGCATCTCCGATATGTCGACTATGTGCAGTTGATATGTTATCTAAATCGGATGGCTAGTTGATCACTGTGCGCATCGGCATAGCCGATTTGTATTTTTAGCAAACTAGTCGATCTATGAACATCAGCATGTTAGCCGATCAGGGTATGTAACTAGTTGATTGTGCATTAGTAAACTTGTTGATAGTGTGAACATCGGCCGAGCTAATATGTGCGCATGCATTAGATTTGTGAATCGGCACAAGTAGCCGATTCCCTATGCTGTACTGGCTGTGCTTAGCCGATAATTACATTCTCTATTGGATGTGCCTATCCGACTCTTGACTGGAGTGTTAACCGGAGTAATCAGTGTTTGAGTGGTTCAATGATATCAACAAATAACCGATTGACGCATAACCGGCGTGATTGTCTAGATCGGACCAGGTCGGTCAGGGCACTAACATCGGATTGGACCGATAGGGTGGTTAACATCGGGCCGAGGGGCTTTTGCCGGTAGGGAAGAAGTCAAGGGGCTTATGGCCGATAGGGTCACGCCTATCGAAAATCGGCTGAACTAGTAGCCGATTGCTAAACCTAGTTACAAAGGTGTATCAACTAAGTAGTCGATACACAAGGCATAACCAGAATCTTTATATAGAAAGGGGCTCTAACAAGATTGTAATCAAGACCAAAGCAAAGGTATGAGCATCCATATGAATAAAAGTTAACCAAACATCACATATCTCTAAAAAAAAATATGAGCTAACACTACCAAATTTATCAACAATACAACACATGATACACTACACTAGTACAATAGACAGGCGGATTTGTACAAACATGGACCGAAAACCGATATTAATTTAACAAATATGGTTTTTATCTTTTTAGAAAGCTTAGTAAATAATCTATAACTTTCTTATATAATTTTATTATCATTATAGGTGATTCAAAAGTTAACCAGAGTGAACAACGTAAAGAAATATTTTTATCCAGAATTGGACAAATTCTGACCTACACTTTAAACAGCTATAGTTAGAACTACAAATCATTAAAAGAAGTGTTCTCTTACTTTTTAGAAAGCTTAAGAAACGTAATACAACTCAGTAGTTCTTACTAAGCAATGATTCAAAGTTTACTTGAGCCAAACAACACAAACATTAAGGACTACACAGCACATAAGCAAAACCTGACGGGGAACTTCAGAAATTCATAGCTAGATGTCTAACCTACTAAGGATGTTGTTCTTTAACAACTTGGAAAGATTATATAAATGAATTGTAATTCATTGCAATTAGAGCAGTACAACTACATATACGAATTTAACCCTAACAAGTATAGGCAAAAATCTAAAGCAAGATTTTTCTACTAACACATACAAAATTATACACATAATGCATAGATCTACTCACAAGAATTCCATAACATCTTCATTTGATATTTTACTATTTTTATACTGTTGTCTACGGATTTTCAAAGCCTTAGGCGATTTGGTCCATAAAAGATTATACAGATGAACGTATGACAGTGCAGTAAACCCCCTGGAGAAACTACCCTCTCTCAACTCAGTCCCTCCACCCTCTCCCTCTCTTACACGCTGGCCATCCCTCCTCTGCTTCTTCTCCCCGTGCTATTGCCATGGGCAGAACGCCGAGGCCGGCGTGACGGCCTACTCCCACCGGTGACCCTGCCTGAGACGGAGCTCAGCCACGCGACAACCCCGCGCACAGACCCACACAGGGGCATCCCTATCCCCATCCCATATTCCCTCGCCGGCCAGGAACGCCGCGGCCGGCGATGAGTCAAAGCCCGGCCATGGTGGCTGGCGATGCCAGGGCCATAGGACCCCACAAAGAGATGACTAGCGAGCACCACTCTCACTCCCTGAGCACGCTCCAAGTCAAGCCAAGCCTCGGAACAGCCGGAGCTCGCGGCTCAACGGCGGCTCCCCATGGCCACAGCTCGGCCATGGCGCAGCACGCGTTCCGGCCGCCCTAGGTACGGAGCAAGCTATAGACCTGCTCAACCACGATCTACCACTCGCACTCATCTCCCCAAGCTACCCAGGACAGACCCAAAGGACCGGGAAAGAACTGCTCACCGGAGTAGGTCGACGGCAGCTCGAAACGGAACAAATGGCCAAAATCCGACGAAGACAAGTGCCGAGGCGGCTTGAGAGGTGGAGGAACGGGTTGGTGGATAGCTCACACGCCTCTGGGCGAGAGGAATTGAAGAGGGAAGGGAGGATGGCGACGGGAGCTCGCCGAGAACGGAAGAATGACCGGCGGCAATGGCTGCCGCGGAATCTTGAATTCCCGGCGCCAGGAGCTACGGCGGCGGCAAGTGGTGGCCGAGGGAGTAGAGAGGGAGGTGAGGCGGCCATGGGAGGCGGCGATTTGAGGATGGTGGAGCGGAGGCTGGGAATTTGGCCGGTGGACCAAAGAAGCTCGGCTTGGTTGGTCTCTGTTTCTTGGCCGATGGAAGAAGAAAGAAAAATGGGAGAGAAGGCAAGGTAGGCCGGCAGGTTTGGAGAAGGGATAAGGCCACGGTGGAGGAGAGGATTGAATCAGCGTTCAAGCCGGGGCGGCGCGTGGAAAATTGGCAGCAGGAGGTGGCAAGGGCGGTGGAACAGCGGTGAACCACAGTGCAGAGAATCAGAGTAGCGCCAGAGGAGGAAGAGAAAGGGGATTGCCCGAGGACTTATTTGTAATTTTAGAAAATTGCAGGGACCCCCTTGGTAAAGAAGAATTTAACCACTGTTCTAGAGCTCAAACAAAAATGTGGCCAAAATGAAAGTTGTACAACTTTTCAAGTTCTACAACTTTGTTTTAGGGTTTGAACTCCAAAACTCAAAGTATGAAGTTTTATTTTAAGACTTGGACTAAATTTGAATTTTATAAAATCTTTGTCCTTGTTAGGGTAAATTACATATAACCTTGGGCCTGTTTGCAAGATGCTATGTAAGTCATGATTACTTAGATTATTACCCTTTGGTCTCTAGTAATTTTGGAAAGTTACTTTTGTAAATCACCTATTTCGCAATAAAAAGACTTGTACTGTTAATAAATTACACAAATTATCCCTATTTCCACAACTTTACTCAAATTTTTACACAATTTAACTCATACATTTCTAATGCCACTGTTGGGTAAATATATATTTTTTACAAGACATAAAGTAAGAAAAAATATATTTGCAAAACTACTCTTTACTTATTTTGAAGTTACTTTCTATCCAATTATATTTTGCAAAAACAACCCTAGATTTTTCTGTAATTATAAAAGTACCCTTTTACTGGCACTTAAATTTTTCAAAAGCTTCACATAAACACACATGAGCTTTATAAAAACAAACACATATTTCACACTAACAAATATATGTCTAACTTACAAGCACATGAACTGTCACAGCCTTCCCCCCTAAAAAGAATCTCGTCCCGAGATTCGGACGAAAGACTCTTTTAAGGGAAGAAAAGCAATTCATCCATTAAGTGGCAAGAAGCAATCACACCAGAGAAGATTGAAATTGATGACGAGAGCATGATGAGATGAGTATAACGAGAGCATGAAGAGATAGTACATAGATGAGTTTGATAAGATAAGAGAGGAAAAGATGATCAAGTTCTCGTAGAGCTAAGATCATCACATGACGATGATAAATGTCGGCGACATTCATCACAAAGCTCATGGATAGCAAGTGAGGACAACACAAGAGGTTACTAAGTGATGTTTGAAACATTCCTGCTTAGAGTTTATTATCTGAATGATTTAGATGATGTTGATTGCAAAACATGCCTATTTATACTAATGCAATCAAGGAGTAATGACAAAATGCTGCAACTCAGAGTGCAATGCTCAATATATAACCATGAACATGATGCACTGCTGAGATGTATGATGCAAGGATGAGGATGAGGGATCCCATGCACGACCAAGAGGATGCATATGACACAATGCAATTACCATGATGTTGACCAAATGATGCATACACCATGATGCAAGGATGATGATACTTGTAATGTATGCACGTATGAAAATGCATAAAGTATGATACATACCCTCATGAGTTGATGATGCACGTGACTCGTGTCCTACAATCGTTCGCTCGTAATTAACACCTGGTTAGTCCTATATCCTTAGACAAAGATTAGAAGTTAGGACACTAGTAAGGTTGCATAAGAAGAGATTGTAGTGGAGTTACGTCACATAGACCTAGTCACCAGTGCGCTCCTAATGGCTCAGTCATGTGGCTGCAGCGCACATGAGGCCTTAGGTTCCGACACGGCATCATGGTCATGTGATTAAACACCACCACAAAATAGGAATGACAACCCTACAGTGCTAACAGCAACAAGATAGACTTAGGAAACCTAAGACAACCCAAAGTTGTACTGAAGGTACACCCGTTAATCAGTCTCCAGATTGCCGATGACAATGCAACACCATGCATTTGACCAAAAATGGTATATGTTATGATGCATGACTTTTGCCGGGAGAATTGTATGCACAAAGTAATTATTGTCATACATCTTTTTAATTTGTAAAAAAATCATCTGAGCAGAAATTGAAGGTGCAACTTTCAGATGTTGTAACCAGAATAGCCAACGATATAAGGTACAACACCAAGAGAGGATAGATAGATCACTAGATGATGGATTAAAGGTTTGATGATAATCATCAAGGTTTGACCATCAAAGGAGAAGTTCAATGGTTCTGCCGAAACAGATTTAAAGCAAAATCAAGGATTTGATTTGGCTGTCAAGCTAAAATCGGTGATAGGGTTCAAACATAACCCAATCCACTTGATTCACAAAAGACTGTCTTAACTCTAAGTTAGCCTAGCATAATACGTTAACTCCTACAACACAAAGTCAAAACAGGCATTCCAATACAAGCACATATTTCAGTACATCAACGTAACAAGCAAGGCAATCAAATCAATCCAGAATGTCAGGATGCATGCACGTTCTACACGTCCTCACAACCAAAAATAACTGCCAAGTAATCTTGGTCTTACGTGGTTAAGTACTGTGGCATCATATAAATACGTCTCTCCCTGTAATATCTAGTCGTTCTTACGTTCAAGCTTACGCAACGAGGTTAGTGTACCTGCAGAAAACCACAAGATATATATACCGAACATTTCATGCCAGCATGTCATGAAAGCATCCCCAAACATTACTGTTCACTATAGAAACAGCATCTGTACAATTACCGCCGTACAGACAACGTTGACATACGTTATCGAACAACGTATTCACGGGGGTACCGCAAAATGCGGGGGTATGAACAGCGATCGCCATACCCTGCGCCGAACCATATACTCCCAATGTAGTCAACCAAGGTTGGTACATTGGCAGCATCTCAAGTAGGCCACTGCTTGAGAAACAGCGTTTGGTTCGCATCACCGACGGGAAGGCCAAGCTCCCTCAGTTGGCTGAGGATCCTTACCTTCTTACCTCATCGTCGAAGATGTCGTTACAAAAAGTAAAGTTGAGGTTGTGCATGAATTTATGGTTTGACAGAAAGTAATGCTGGAGGTTAGATTTATATATATAGTACAGCCACCTCTATTTTCCCTTAAACATCACCCTAGGGCTTTACGTACTAAGTACAACCTTAACGTATCCAACGCAGTTTTGCCAAACATTTTGTTGGTCAAATTTTTGTACTGAAAGCATTTTTAAGGTAAAATGTATCTCCAGGGTAACCTTATAGCTCTGATACCAGCTGTGGCAGAACCAACCTGAATTATACCGGCTCAAGTACGCGAGTCCACTTCCGAGGGCTCCAACGTGCTTCAAACGATATAATCCCTTGGCCTGTCGGGTAACGTCCCGATAAACCACCGATACACAGGATCAATAAGGTTACCTCACACGAAGGTGAGTCCAGAGATACAGTCACATCATATGTTACATCACAGGGAATTACATTACAAGAGTTCTAAAAGCAGTATGAAATTTCAAATCTAGAGAAATCATTACAACTGTTAAAGTTAAGGTTCTTAGCAGAGGAAAATATACGCGACGATTCCTAACACGTCGTCCAGACGGATGCCATGCTAAGCCCGGGCACGACATCATTCGATATCACCAGTGCTGGCCGGGGACGGATCCCATTCCACGGACCAATCATCTGGAAGAGCACAGGGCCAAGGCAAGGGAAGAGTAGGGTCTTCACAGATATCACCTGAAAAACATACAACTAGCAAGGCTGAGTATACTAATACTCAGCAAGGCTTACCCGTCTCATGGTATACTTAGCCATGTAACTAGACTTATGAAGGCTTTTAGCTTTGGGTAGAGTTTTCAGCTGAAAATCAATAAAGAGTAGATCCTTACTTTCAACTTTTAGCTTTCAGGTTCTAGTGGATTAACCATTCTAGGTAAGCACCTATAACTAATCAAGCATGGTAAAATCTTTAATCAAGCATCATCTTCGATAATCACAAAGTTGCTCTTGTTACTCTATGTGGCAAAGGGGGTAAGCAGTCTCATTCATCGTGAGAGGCGGACGATTCCTGAATCGAGATTCAAAACCTTACAAGGGTAAACCTAACACACACGCTTGGAACACCAAAGGGTCGTTCCGAAGCAACCTTTTGCCTTTCATTCCGACTCGTGGATCAGATCCACTACAAGCGACTGCAGGACCATACGCACTTCCAAAGTGCAGGACGTACGTCTGTAGCGCGACTACAAAACCCGTACTCCTGGTTGCCCAGCAACACGTATTCCCACACGTCGAACTAAGTAACCAAAAGAAGCAAATACATGTGGTGGGGGGTATGTCCACTCCTCGGGCCGATTGGTTACTAGGCTTACCGCTTACCATATTTCACGGCATGTGGCTAGTACTTTCAAACGCTTAACCACCGCTACCACACACTGTGACCTTATCAAGTTCCACAACACAGACGGGGTATCATCTCAACCATGATACCTCACAAAATTCCCGTCCGTCATCCTTATAGTGATAACATGAATGTAAACATCACAATTCCTATATCGCGCGAGTGACAGGAAATCACCCAACTTCTACCGGTCCTATTAGCATTGCAGCTAGTCGGACTCGAGTTCTAGTGTTCAGTACATTGGTGCCTAGAATTATGCAACTAGGGTTCCAAACAATTCTTAAGAACTTAATGCATAGAAAGGTATAAATAGATATATAAATGGCAGTGTAAGGAAATAGTGGGTTATGTCCGGGGCTTGCCTTCGCTGGTGGGGCTGAGGTTAGTCAAATTATTTTCTTCCGAACCTTGGTTCGGGGCTTCAGAGAAATCCGCGACGAGATTCCCGGGGTCTTCAAAACAAACTCCTTCTGGTTCCGGAATCAGCTGATAATCTCCATCGGCGAGAGTGGTCGAATCTATATGACATGCAAGATGGAGTTTAATGAATGCATACACTTTCATTTCAATTCACGATAAAGTTGCAATCCAAATAAAGGAACATTACATTTTGACAAACAACCCAACTACCCTGCACTGGGCAGTCATTTATCGAGTACTAACTAAACTAACTAGTCACGTTAAGCAACGGAGTGGGTTACCCTAAACATCTATACTAATTTCATTAGGTAACATGTTTGGTTATCTAATTGGTTGGTGTATAGGTCTTGGCCTTAACCGATGAGGATGCATCAGGTTTAGCCGATTGATGTGCTTTGGTCATGTCCAACAGAGGCGTGTCTTAACTGAGATGTGCTTAAGTATTATCCTAGGTAACTAGGTGTGGTTGCATCGGCTGGATTACGTCAACACAACAATTGAGTGCCGTACAGCCGATGGAGTTATCTAAGTTAGACCTATTTCAAGAATTAGGTGCAACAGATCACTAGTATCAAACTAGGTTGGTGAGACCATAAGTGCGGAATTAGACTAAAGAGGATGTGGTTGAGGGTATGTAACCGGTAAGCATATAGCTGAGCTCTCAGCCGATAAATCAGCTGATAATAGTGTGCGGATAAAGATGGAAAACTAAGGATTGACTGGCCATATTTGACCTCTATGGGAAAATAACTGGAATTGGCTTAGATTGGTGAATAACAGAACTCTAAGATTGTGTGTGCATCTCCAATATGTCGACTATGTGCAGTTGATATGTTATCTAAATCGGATGGCTAGTTGATCACTGTGCGCATTGGCATAGCCGATTTGTATTTTTAGCAAACTAGTCGATCTATGAACATCAGCATGTTAGCCGATCAGGGTATGTAACTAGTTGATTGTGCATTAGTAAACTTGTTGATAGTGTGAACATCGGCCGAGCTAATATGTGCGCATGCATTAGATTTGTGAATCGGCACAAGTAGCCGATTCCCTATGCTGTACTGGCTGTGCTTAGCCGATAATTACATTCTCTATTGGATGTGCCTATCCGACTCTTGACTGGAGTGTTAACCGGAGTAATCAGTGTTTGAGTGGTTCAATGATATCAACAAATAACCGATTGACGCATAACCGGCGTGATTGTCTAGATCAGACCAGGTCGGTCAGGGCACTAACATCGGATTGGACCGATAGGGTGGTTAACATCGGGCCGAGGGGCTTTTGCCGGTAGGGAAGAAGTCAAGGGGCTTATGGCCGATAGGGTCACGCCTATCGAAAATCGGCTGAACTAGTAGCCGATTGCTAAACCTAGTTACAAAGGTGTATCAACTAAGTAGTCGATACACAAGGCATAACCAGAATCTTTATATAGAAAGGGGCTCTAACAAGATTGTAATCAAGACCAAAGCAAAGGTATGAGCATCCATATGAATAAAAGTTAACCAAACATCACATATCTCTAAAAAAAAATATGAGCTAACACTACCAAATTTATCAATAATACAACACATGATACACTACACTAGTACAATAGACAGGCGGATTTGTACAAACATGGACCGAAAACCGATATTAATTTAACAAATATGGTTTTTATCTTTTTAGAAAGCTTAGTAAATAATCTATAACTTTCTTATATAATTTTATTATCATTATAGGTGATTCAAAAGTTAACCAGAGTGAACAACGTAAAGAAATATTTTTATCCAGAATTGGACAAATTCTGACCTACACTTTAAACAGCTATAGTTAGAGCTACAAATCATTAAAAGAAGTGTTCTCTTACTTTTTAGAAAGCTTAAGAAACGTAATACAACTCAGTAGTTCTTACTAAGCAATGATTCAAAGTTTACTTGAGCCAAACAACACAAACATTAAGGACTACACAGCACATAAGCAAAACCTGACGGGGAACTTCAGAAATTCATAGCTAGATGTCTAACCTACTAAGGATGTTGTTCTTTAACAACTTGGAAAGATTATATAAATGAATTGTAATTCATTGCAATTAGAGCAGTACAACTACATATACGAATTTAACCCTAACAAGTATAGGCAAAAATCTAAAGCAAGATTTTTCTACTAACACATACAAAATTATACACATAATGCATAGATCTACTCACAAGAATTCCATAACATCTTCATTTGATATTTTACTATTTTTATACTGTTGTCTACGGATTTTCAAAGCCTTAGGCGATTTGGTCCATAAAAGATTATACAGATGAACGTATGACAGTGCAGTAAACCCCCTGGAGAAACTACCCTCTCTCAACTCAGTCCCTCCACCCTCTCCCTCTCTTACACGCTGGCCATCCCTCCTCTGCTTCTTCTCCCCCGTGCTATTGCCATGGGCAGAACGCCGAGGCCGGCGTGACGGCCTACTCCCACCGGTGACCCTGCCTGAGACGGAGCTCGGCCACGCGACAACCCCGCGCACAGACCCACACAGGGGCATCCCTATCCCCATCCCATATTCCCTCGCCGGCCAGGAACGCCGCGCCCGGCGATGAGTCAAAGCCCGGCCATGGTGGCCGGCGATGCCAGGGCCATATGCCCCCCCCCCAAAGAGATGACTAGCGAGCACCACTCTCACTCCCTGAGCACACTCCAAGTCAAGCCAAGCCTCGGAACAGCCGGAGCTCGCGGCTCGACGGCGGCGCCCCATGGCCACAGCTCGGCCATGGCGCAGCACGTGTTCCGGCCGCCCTAGGTACGAAGCAAGCTATAGACCTGCTCAACCACGATCTACCACTCGCACTCATCTCCCCAAGCTACCCAGAACAGACCCAAAGGACCGGGAAAGAACTGCTCACCGGAGTAGGTCGACGGCGGCTCGAAACGGAACAAATGGCCAAAATCCGATGAAGACAAGTGCCGAGGCGGCTTGAGAGGTGGAGGAACGGGTTGGTGGATAGCTCACATGCCTCTGGGCGAGAGGAATTGAAGAGGGAAGGGAGGATGGCGACGGGAGCTCGCCGAGAACGGAAGAATGACCGGCGGCAATGGCTGCCGCGGAATCTTGAATTCCCGGCGCCAGGAGCTACGGCGGCGGCAAGTGGTGGCCGAGGGAGTAGAGAGGGAGGTGAGGCGGCCATGGGAGGCGGCGATTTGAGGATGGTGGAGCGGAGGCTGGGAATTTGGCCGGTGGACCAAAGAAGCTCGGCTTGGTTGGTCTCTGTTTCTTGGCCGATGGAAGAAGAAAGAAAAATGGGAGAGAAGGCAAGGTAGGCCGGCAGGTTTGGAGAAGGGATAAGGCCACGGTGGAGGAGAGGATTGAATCAGCGTTCGAGCTGGGGCGGCGCGTGGAAAATTGGCAGCAGGAGGTGGCAAGGGTGGTGGAACAGCGGTGAACCACAGTGCAGAGAATCAGAGTAGCGCCAGAGGAGGAAGAGAAAGGGGATTGCCTGAGGACTTATTTGTAATTTTAGAAAATTGCAGGGACCCCCTTGGTAAAGAAGAATTTAACCACTGTTCTAGAGCTCAAACAAAAATGTGGCCAAAATGAAAGTTGTACAACTTTTCAAGTTCTACAACTTTGTTTTAGGGTTTGAACTCCAAAACTCAAAGTATGAAGTTTTATTTTAAGACTTGGACTAAATTTGAATTTTATAAAATCTTTGTCCTTGTTAGGGTAAATTACATATAACCTTGGGCCTGTTTGCAAGATGCTATGTAAGTCATGATTACTTAGATTATTACCCTTTGGTCTCTAGTAATTTTGGAAAGTTACTTTTGTAAATCACCTATTTCGCAATAAAAAGACTTGTACTGTTAATAAATTACACAAATTATCCCTATTTCCACAACTTTACTCAAATTTTTACACAATTTAACTCATACATTTCTAATGCCACTGTTGGGTAAATATATATTTTTTACAAGACATAAAGTAAGAAAAAATATATTTGCAAAACTACTCTTTACTTATTTTGAAGTTACTTTCTATCCAATTATATTTTGCAAAAACAACCCTAGATTTTTCTGTAATTATAAAAGTACCCTTTTACTGGCACTTAAATTTTTCAAAAGCTTCACATAAACACACATGAGCTTTATAAAAACAAACACATATTTCACACTAACAAATATATGTCTAACTTACAAGCATATGAACTGTCACATCTAAAGCATTCTTGTAGTATTTGAAATTCTCTACAACTTTGCTTTAGACATTTTTCTCATTAGGATTTTGTAGCAGTGGGAAATTTTAGCTTACAGAGGGGTCCCTGAACTTTTTGGGAAATTGCAAACGGGTCCTTCTGACCCCTGTCTACCTTCTTCCTCCTCTGTCACGCCTGCTTCCCCTCTGCTGCCGTTCTGCCACCGCCGCTCACCGCCGGCGCAGGCCCCCGAGCGCCACCTCCTGCTGGATTTCCCTACCACGCGTCGCCCTTGCCTTCCCCACTTCTGCTCCCCTTTCTTCCTGGCATCTCCTGCACTCGCCACGCACGCACCACCGTCGCTCGGCCGCCACCGAGCCGCCGCCGTGGCGAGCTCCAAAGCAAGTGCCCAGCTCCTGTGTTTGTGGGCGCATCAGTACCACTAGGACCTCCTCAACCCATTCCAGCCATCAATTCATCACTTCCTCGCCCCTAGCCCCCGGAACGCCGTCGCCATTGCCTCTGTAACGCCGGCGAGCTCGACGCCGCCATGGACCCACTCCTGCGGCCCTCCTCCGCCCAATCCAACACCACTAGGACCTCTCCCTTAGTTCCCTGAAACTGCTAGGCCCGGCCATCGCTGCCCAACTCACCCGGAGTGCCGCCGCCGAAGCCATCTCCACCGCCAGCCATCTGCTCCACGCGGGTAGGCCGCTACACAACCCTAGGAGACCAATCAAGCCCCTCCCAAGGTAGCCCCCGATCTCCTCTCGCTAATCCCCCTCTTTTCCCTCGCCATTGCGACCCGAGAATCACTGGATTTGGCCGGTCAAATGCCATCGTTCCTCTTTGACCACGGCCAAGGACTCCATTGGAGAAGACAAGTAAACTGCAGGGGGGTTTGTGCTAAATCTAGGGACTGTTATGTAAAGCTTATTTGAGTTTCCTGCTGTGAACTTTAAAAATTCATAGAAAACAGTAGAAAAATCAGAAAAATACGAAACTTGTTGGGTTAGAATCCTTGTGATGAATTCTACGACTTTTATTTCATAACCATGCCATGAAAGTGCATAATTTGTTCTGTATTTTAAATACAAGTAAAGGAATGCTTTAATTGAATCTTATGCTCTATAGCCTTGCTGCTGTTAGTTTTTGGAGCATGTATTGCATGTGGTGTAAGTAGCCTTGTGTAAATTTTTGAAGCATAGATCAGCCCTCTAGCTAGACTATTTTGTTACTTTTGTTATATGTTTATGAAAGCTTCACAAATTAATTTCAAATGTACCTGTCCATATTTAGGGATGAAATTTCTACCATAACTTGATCTTTATAAGTATGATCCATCATAAAAATTTGAGAATCAGAAACCTAATATAACTTGAGTTATAAATTTCAAGCTTAAATTCAAAGGTAATTCATAAATAATAATTATTATGCATGAAAACTTATGAAACTTTTCTGAAATGCTAGTCATGAGTAGTTTATGGTGTCCTTAAGTTTTGAACCCTAGTTTTAATGTAAAACTCTAGTTATAATTATATCTTGAATTTTCAATTATAATCTTGTTTAATTTTGAGGCTTAGTTCCTTTTAGAGAAAAATTTCAATAAAACCCACTTATGATAATTTTCATAAGTATTAATTATTTTTCTTAATTTAAGATTTGATTAATTAATCCAAAGTTAGCCATAATTAAGTAATAACCTAAGGTTAATTACAATGCTTAGCTAATAAAATAAATGGAGATTGCTAAGTGTATTTAGTGTTACTTATAATAATCAGATATGCTACCTATTGTAGTTAATCGGATGTTTAGGGTAACCCACCCTGTTGCCTAACGAGACTAGTTAATTTAGTTAGTACTCGATAAATGACTGCCCAGTGCAGGGTAGATAGGTCAATTGTCGAAATGTAATGTTCCTTTAATTGGATTACAACTTTATCGTGAATTAAAATGAAAGTGTATGCACCCATTAAACTTCATCTTACATATCATGTAGACTCGACCACTCTCGCTGACGGGGATTATCAGCTGATTCCGGAACAAGAAGGAGGTTATTCTGAAGACCTCGGGAATCTCGTCGCGGATTTCTCTGAAGCCCCGAACCAAGATTCGGAGGATATTAATTTGACTAACCCCAACCCCACTAGCGAAGGCAAGCCCCGGACATAACCCTTACTTTATTTACACTGCGAACTATATTATTTATATATATCTTTATGCATTAAGTTCTTAGGAATTGTTTGGAACCCTAGTTGCATAATTCCAGGAACCGATGTATTGAACACCAGAATTTGAGTCCGACTAGCTGCTATGCTAATAGGACCGGTAGAAGTCGAGTGATTTCCTGTCACTCGCGCGACATAGGAATTGTAATGTTTACATCCCTGTTATCACTATAAGGATGACGGACGGGAGTTTTGTGAGGTATCATGGTTGAGATGATACCCCGTCTGTGTTGTGAAACTTGATAAGGTCGCAGTGTGTGGTAGCGGTGGTTAAGCGTTTGAAAGTACTAGCCACATGCCGTGAAATATGGTAAGCGGTAAGCCTAGTAACCAATCGGCCCGAGGAGTGGACATACCCCCCACCACATGTATTTGCTTCTTTTGGTTACTTAGTTCGACGTGTTTTGTACGGAGGACTAACCAATCGGCCCGAGGAGTAACCAATCGGCCCGAGGAGTGGACACCTTACCAACGTGATCCTTTGTAACGGTCTCGTAGTGTGCTTGCTAGCCATCTCACCTAAGGAAGTGTGATGAACAACTAGCGTAGCTCATGACTTGTGGGTAAAGTTGTGCAACCTCTCGAGAGTGTAAAACTGATATATCAACTGTGCTCACAGTCATGAGCGGCCCAGATCCTCCGTCTGATTAGTGGGGTTATCAACCTTTGATTAGGGAGATTCCCCGGGTGGTTTTGATTTGGATGGTTTTCAATAGTTCTTAATTAATATTGATTAATTTATTATGCAATTGGGTTTATGGTAATTCATCCACCTGTAGTAAATAGTTTTAATAAAATTTGCCAAGACTAAAAGCTAATGCAGTTGAGTCAGCCAACCTAGAGCCTCATAGTTTGTGTTATACTTGTTGAGTACGAGTTTGTACTCACACTTGCCTCTCTACTCTTCTGTTCTCTTGGATACCTTCGACTGCTGCTCAGTGCCCGGCAACGTGGAGGACTACGTCAGCGGCTTCGACGACTTTTAGGCGTTTGTCTCCCAGTCAACGTCCCTGTGGCGCCCAGCTCTTTATGTATTTCATGTTACGCTTCCGCATTGCTTGAACTGATTCTTGATTCAGTTGTAATAAAGATATTCATTTTATAATTTATACGCTTTTATTCGTGACATGTGTTGTGATATCTTGATAATCTGTTGTATATATGCGTGACTTGATCCTGACGCATATATGATTGCTCGATTTATGTTCTTATAAATCGGGTGTGACAGATTGGTATCAGATCCATATCGACTATAGGACGAAGCCTAGATAGATCTGGACGAGTATAGGACTTCTTTTCTCTGGCCTTGCTTCCGCAAATTTTCAAACATCATTTCCTATCTCTATTCCTTGAGTCTTAAGTCCTTGATTTGCTATCTTCCCTGCCTTTTCTGAGAGATAGCTTGAGCTTTCCGTAGATGTTGGCCTGAGTCACCTAATCTTATAAGCTAAAAGTTTAGGTTGTCCCGATGAAAGTACGCTAGAACGGGGGTGTTGGTCGAGTAGTGTGATAAACTCGACTAAGTTGTGAACATTGTATGTTTGTTATTGTGCAAATGTTTGATTTGGATTTCTGGTTGATTGCATAGTCTAGTAGTTAAACTTGCTCATGCAAATCGACCCTAACACAACTTGAACTAAATAATAAAAAAAAATCGAGTTAGAACGTTGGGGGTAAAACCTATATTCCTTTTCTCTCTGTCATATCTTTCCGAAGTTTAATTTCCGCAGCGGCACAATATCTCATTCTCATAAAGTTTCATTTGTTGCAATCAGATGGTGAACACCAGGCGCACCGATTCCGGTTCTGACCAGCAGGAGCAGAACAACTAGGGTACTGGTCAGCCGTTGCCGATGCCACCACCACTGACCCCGGAGCAGTTCTTCCAGCTCCAGATGCAGATGATGGTGACCCTGAACAATACTGTTCAGGCTCTGCAGCATATCCATGCCCAGCCCCCACCTCCACCGCCACCTCAGCCCCGTGATCGACGTGCGGATTTCCTGAGAGGTCATCCTCCGACCTTCTCTCACGCCACGGACCCTCTCCAGGCAGACGACTGGCTTTGTTCGGTGGAGCGCCAGTTGGTTGTTGCTCAGTGCGACGACCGGGAGCGAGTCCTTTACGGAGCAGGGCAGCTGCGAGGCTCAGCTCTTGACTGGTGGGAGTCCTACCCGACTCAGGACCGTGACTCTCTCACCTAGGTCCAGTTTCGTGAGCGCTTCAGGAACCATCACATCCCTGAGGGCATAATGAAGATGAAGCAGAAGGAGTTCCGTGCCCTTAAGCAGGTAAAATTGAAGGAAATTCCCTGCAATTTCTTTGGAGCTTCGATCTATCCTTGATCTCATTCGTAAGCCTGACATATTGAGCGATTTCTATCCTTGTTATCTGTGTTTGTCATTTCAGGGATCGATGACGGTGACGGAGTACTGTGACCGTTTCCTTCAGCTTGCCCACTATGCCCCTGCTGACGTCGCCCATGATAGCGACAAGCAGGAGTATTTCAAGGAAGGGCTGGATGATCACATTCAGTATGCGCTGCTGAACCACCGCTTCGACAACTTCAACCAGCTGGTTGATGCTGCCCTCAACACCAAGCGTAAGCGCCGGGAGATTGAGGATAAAAAGAGGAAGATGGCTCCATCCTCTTCGGGCAGCAACACTCGTCCCCGCTATCAGCATCCGCAGCAGCAGCAGCAGAGGCCGCCCCAGCAGTACCAGCAGCGGCAGCAGCTTCCTCCTCGTCCTCCGCAGCAGGCAGGACAGGGACAGAGGCTTCAAGCCCCTCCGGCTCCACCAGCTCAGAGGCAGGGAGTGCCCACTCCTCCTGTCGGGCAGCAGGCCGCTGCATTTCCGCGAGTGTGCTTCCACTGCGGCGAGCCGGGGCACTACGCCAACGTCTGCCCTCGGAAGGCGCAGGCAGGACAGCAGGGGCGTGCAGCACCGCCCAAGGCCCCAGCTCAGGGCAGGGTGAACCACGTGACGGCCGAGTCAGCGGCCGAGGCTCCCAACGTGGTTATTGGTATGTTCATGGTCAACACCCATCCTGCTACCGTGCTTTTTGATACTGGTGCTACGCATTCTTTCATCACCCGGTCTTTTGTTGAGCATCATGGCATTCCTACTAGCACATTAAAGAGGTGCATGTTAGTATCTTCACCAGGAGGGCAGTTGAGGTCTCATGTCTTCTGTCCCAGAGTCAGTGTGGCCATAAGGGGGGTAGATTTCAGTGCAAATCTGATGGTGCTAGACACCAGGGGTATTGATGTGATCCTCGGGATGGAGACTCTTGCTAAGTGGGGAGTCCGGATAGATTGTGCTCAGAGGACTGTTCTTCTGTCAGCACCGGATGGTCAGGAGGTCACTGTTGGAGCTACAGAGCCTTCTGGATTTCTTCATCAGATGGAGGCTAGACCCACGGATGGTATTCGCGTGGTGTCTGAATTCCCGGATGTCTTTCCGGATGATTTGCCAGGTATGCCGCCTGATCGCGACATTGAGTTTTCTATTGATCTCTTGCCTGGCACAGCTCCTATTGCTAAGAGGCCCTATCGTATGGCACCTGTTGAGCATGAGGAAGTTAAGAAGACTGTCGACGAGTTGCTAGCTAAGGGCTATATCCGTCGTAGTTTCTCTCCTTGGGCTTTTCCTGTTTTGCTCGTAGAGAAGAAGGATGGAGCGAAGAGAATGTGCGTCGATTATCGGGATCTGAACGCAGTCACCATCAAGAACAAGCATCCATTGCCTCGCATTGAGGATCTCTTTGATCAGCTTCAGGGTGCTTGTGTATTCTCGAAGATTGATCTGCGTTCGGGTTATCATCAGTTGAAGATTCGTCCTGCGGGTATTCCGAAGACGGCATTCACCTGCAAGTATGGGCTATATGAGTATACGGTCATGTCTTTTGGCTTGACCAATGCTCTTGCTTTCTTCATGCATCTGATGAACAAGGTTTTCATGGATTATCTGGACACCTTTGTGGTGATCTTCATTGATGATATCCTGATATATTCCAAGTCAGAAGCAGAGCATGAGAAGCATCTGAGGCTTGTGTTGCAGAGACTCAGGGAGCACAAGCTGTATGCCAAGCTCAGCAAGTGCGAGTTCTGGATTGACGAGGTTCCATTCCTCGGTCATGTTATCTCCAAGGGAGGTATTGCTGTGGACCCCGGGAAGGTGAAGGATGTGCTTGACTGGGTTGTACCGCAGACAGTGAAGGAAGTCCGCTCTTTCTTGGGCTTAGCCGGATATTATCGGAGGTTCATCAAGAATTTCTCCAAGATTGCGAAGCCTTTGACTTCTTGCTGGAGAAGAGTGTGGATTTCGCTTGGACTGATGAGTGTCAGAAGGCCTTCGAGGAGCTGAAGAAGAGGTTGACTACGGCGCCAGTCCTTACTCTGCCCGACCAGAGCAAGAGGTTCACAGTGTATTGTGATGCTTCGAGGGATGGTCTTGGTTGCGTCCTGATGAAGGAAGGCAGAGTGGTAGCTTATGCTTCGCGGCAGTTGCGCCGGCACGAGCTGAATTATCCCACTCATGATCTGGAGTTAGCCGCAGTTGTGCATGCTCTGAAGATATGGAGGCATTACTTGTTTGGTCAGAGGTGTGATATTACACCGATCACAAGAGCCTCAAGTATATTTTCACTCAGAGTGAGCTGAATATGCGGCAGAGAAGATGGCTAGAGTTAGTCAAGGATTATGACCTGGAGATTCACTATCATCCGGGCAAGGCTAATGTTGTGGCAGATGCTCTGAGCAGGAAGAGCTATGTTAACATGGCCGTGGCTTTTCAGATGCCTTAGGAGTTATGTGAGGAGTTTGAGCAGTTGAGCCTGGGTTTCCTGCATCACACCTCGGGTGCAGCATTCGAGGCAGAACCCACTCTAGAGGCGGAGATCAGGCAGCACTAGAAGGATGATAAGAAGCTGCAGGAGATTCGTGAGTTGCTCAAGATTGGCAAAGCCCCTCATTTCAGAGAGGATGATCAGGGTACCTTGTGGTACAAGGGTCGCATATGTGTGCCGGATGTAGCAGATCTCAGGAAGTTGATTCTGAGTGAGGCTCATGATACAGCGTATTCTATCGATCCTGGCAGCACGAAGATGTATTACGACCTGAAGGAACGATTCTGCTGGTATGGAATGAAGCGTTCCGTTGCGGAGTACGTGGCTATCTGTGACACTTGTCAGCGTGTCAAGGCAGAGCATCAGAGACCAGTAGGTCTATTGCAGCCGTTGAAGATTCCAGAGTGGAAATGGGAGAAGATCACGATGGACTTCATTGTTGGCTTGCCTCGTACCCAGAAAGGGTACAACTCCATATGGGTAGTAGTGGATTGGTTGACGAAGGTTGCTCACTTCATTCCGGTGAACACTACCTACTCCGGTGCTAGACTCGTAGAGTTGTACATCTCCAGGATCGTTTGTCTACATGGTGTTCCAAAGAAGATCATATCTGATCGAGGATCTCAGTTCACTTCACGGTTCTGGGAGCAGTTGCATGATTCGTTGGATACGAAGCTGCGCTTCAGTACCGCATATCATCCTCAGACAGATGGGCAGACAGAACGGACCAACCAAGTGTTGGAGGATATGCTTCGAGCCTGTGCTATTCAGTATGGTACCAGCTGGGATAAATGCCTGCCGTATGCAGAGTTTTCGTATAACAATAGTTATTAGGCCAGTCTGAAGAAATCCCCTTTCGAGGCCCTGTATGGTCGCAAGTGCAGGACTCCGCTGTATTGGGATCAGATTGGTGAGAGGCAGGTATTTGGTCCGGATGTTGTTGAGGAAGCAGAACAGCTGGTACAGCAGGTGCGAGAGAACCTGAGGGTCGCTCTTCTGCGGATGTTCGTCGTCGAGATCTGACCTTTGCAGTAGGTGATCATGTGTATCTGAAGGTCTCGCCGATGAGAGGAATCCGCAGGTTTAATGTGAGAGGGAAGCTAGCCCCTCGATACATTGGTCCATTCAAGGTGTTGGAACGGAAAGGTGAGGTGGCATATCGTATGGAGTTGCCTCTCAATCTCTCAGGAGTGCACGATGTGTTTCACGTATCTCAGCTGAAGAAGTGCTTAAGGGTGCCAGAAGAGCAAGCACTGTTAGAAGGGTTGGATGTACAGGAAGATCTGACCTACATCGAGCATCCGGTGAAGATTTTGGAGACGTCGGAGAGAATTACCAGGAACAAGAAGATCAAGATGTGCCGAGTTCAGTGGAGTCATCACACGGAGGATGAGGCTACTTGGGAGCGAGAAGATGAGCTAAGGAAGACATACCCCGATCTCTTTGCTAGCTAGCCTATCCGAATCTCGGGACGAGATTCCTGTAAGGGGGTAGGTTTGTAACACCCTAAGGTAATCTCCTTAAATTTTAAAGAATTTAATTTGGTTCAAATGAAATTTCCAGGTCTTCTTTAATTTTTTGTGGCATTTAAAGCAATTTATAACACAAGAAAGTAAAATTAATTGTAAGGTCAACTTGCTTGTGCATTCATGCTGGTGCATTGTTTTATTTGTGTTGGGTTTGAATTCAAATTTATTTGAATTCAAATGGAATGGTTTGAATGGTTAGAGTATAGAAAAAGAAAAAGGAGAAGGAATAAAAGAAGGCAGCCCAACCCTCTCTCAGCCCGGCCCACTTCCTCTCCCCTCCCTTCCTTTTCCCCCTCGGGCCCTTTCCCCCTCTCTCCCGCATGGGCCACCCGAGGCCCAGCACCCCTCCTCTCCTTCCCCCCCCCCCCCCGCGCGTGGGCCGCGCACGGCCGCCCAGCCCATTCCCCTCTGCTCCCTGCCGAGCGCCCTTCCTCTGCCAGACCGACCCCACTTGCCAGCGCTATCCCTCCCCTTCCTCTTTCTTCTCCGACGCAACACCCTCCCCGAGATCTCCCGCGAGCTGCTCTCCCCTGGGCCCGCACGACGAGACTCCCGGCCGGGCTTTATCTAGCGATCCCGACCCCTCCTGCGTCTTATTCTCATTCTTGGCGGCGCTCCCAAACCCTAGAGTTCCCTCTGCCTTGCTTCGTCGCTCAGCGCCTCTGCTCCACCGTGGACTCGCCCCTCCGCCGCACCACAGACTTGCTCGAGCCACGACGCAGCTTCGACACGAGCCCAGGGACCTCTCTGAAGCTTCAATTCCAGCCCCATCCCCGGCGGCCGCTTGAACTGCGCGTGAACAACTCCGGTGAGCCTCTGTCCGTCGTGCGATTCCTGGATGCCGGCGATCCCGGGACCCTCCTCACCCCCTCTACACCTCCCCAGGTTCCGCACGGACTACCTCAACGGATCAGCAGGCCCGGGACACCCCTACAACGACCCGTTCGCGTGTGCAGTACCGGCTTCCGCCGCCGGACGTCACCGGCAACGCCTTTGCACGCCGCCTCCGGCCAATCTCCGCCTCGGTGAGCAGCACCTCATTCCCCGTAACCGTTTGCGCTAGGTGTGGTAGTCTGTAAACCCTCGCAGTAGCCCAACCACGGCACGCCGGTGACCCCGTGCCGCCCCCGCTGTGGGGAGCCATGACCCGAACCCTAATCCGCCACCTCGAGTACCTGGACGTGTTCGCCATGTCCTGCTCTCGCTCCCGGACTAGGTCGTGTCCAAAACCGAGCCCGGAGCACCAAGTTAGGCCAGCTCCGGCGAAGCGCCGCCGCGGGAAGGAGTTCCGGTGACCTCCTCCGCCGTCCTGTGCGTCCTTTCATCCCTGGCCGTGAGATCCGGGACGGGTGGATGAGATTAGATCGCGCACGCTTAGATCTGAGCCATGAGATCGAGATCCAAGGGATCTAAATCGCGCGTACCGGTTCGGGGTAGGAGTGAATCAGAGCCATCCGATTCAAGATCTGCGATCTGGATTAGATTCGTTTAAGTATAGGTCCGGACCGTCCGATTTAGATCGGCTGGCCACAGTGAGCGCGTACCCTTTCATTTAGTGAATCTAATCTCAGCCGCCCGATCAAGATCTGAGGGCCCAGAAAAGAAAGTACCGCTTCAGTCTGGCGTTCTTGCTAAAGAGCCCCTGTCTTTTAGAGAAAACAACCCGCAGTCCTAGTTAGTTGAGAAATAATCCCAGGATGACCCAAAATCTTGCACGGACCCCCCTGAGCTTCCTGGATTTAGTGCCCGCAGTCCGAGCCTCGTGTTTTCACGTGCTAGCCCCTGTGTCTACCCTTTATTTACGTTTAGGTCCCCAGTTTTCGCACAGAACCCCCCTATAGTCCAGTTTTCTCGCAGATAGGTCCCTGGATCTTGTTTCAAGCGTAGATTTCACGTCTTAGCTCCGTTTTAGGTGTTTTTTATGTCCACGCGATCGTTGTATCGCGTAGAATAGTTCTAGGCCAGTTTTGTGTGCTGTTCTATTGTATTGGTGTACTATTTTCTTATAGTTTTCTATTGTTTGTGCATGTGTGTGTGTGCGGACTATGCTTGATGATCGTGAGTAGACGCGGAGCCTTTGGACCAGTACCAGGAGCAGCCATCTTCCGAGCAGTTTGAGCAACAGCTGGGAGAGTACGAGGAAGGCAAGTATAACATGAACCTCCTATCACTTTTAATACAAATTTCATACTGCATTTTAATTCTGTATGCCTATAAGGATTTCCTAGCCACTTTATATCCTATATATATATATATATATATATATATATATATCCTATGGGTTGCCTTCTGGCTAGTTGTGCTAGGTTGCTGCGCTATAACAAACTTGGTCCTTTTTAATTAATTTGTTAATGATCTAATGCAACTTAATTCTAGAGCCGACCCTCTGTGCTGTGTGCTTGAGTGGTTTGCGCATCCTTAAAATATGCTTTTGTTAGAAACATGGTTTAGGGGGTCAGCACGGTGCTTAGTGCTTGGTTGGCCGCTCTCCATAAGGACCGGTTCATAGAGCGACAACCTGGGACAACCGCGCAACCACAAGACTGGAATGGGACGGTCTTGACTTACTAATTAGATCGTGTTGGTTCGGGAGTAACTTACCTGCGTGGGCAAGAGGGGTGGTAAGCTTCAATGGTCCCTGCTCCTCCGGCTTGGTCTGTGCTGTGTGTCTTGTACCCCCGGAGGTGGGCCCCATCGTTGCTGATCCAGAATCCTTAGCGGTTACACCTTACCAACGTGATCCTTTGTAACGGTCTCGTAGTGTGCTTGCTAGCCATCTCACCTAAGGAAGTGTGATGAACAACTAGCGTAGCTCACGACTTGTGGGTAAAGTTGTGCAACCTCTCGAGAGTGTAAAACTGATATATCAACTGTGCTCACAGTCATGAGCGGCCCAGATCCTCCGTCTGATTAGTGGGGTTATCAACCTTTGATTAGGGAGATTCCCCGGTGGTTTTGATTTGGATGGTTTTCAGTAGTTCTTAATTAATATTGATTAATTTATTATGCAATTGGGTTTATGGTAATTCATCCACCTGTAGTAAATAGTTTTAATAAAATTTGCCAAGACTAAAAGCTAATGCAGTTGAGTCAGCCAACCTAGAGCCTCATAGTTTGTGTTATACTTGTTGAATACGAGTTTGTACTCACACTTGCCTCTCTACTCTTCTGTTCTCTTGGATACCTTCGACTGCTGCTCAGTGCCCGGCAACGTGGAGGACTACGTCAGCGGCTTCGACGACTTCTAGGCGTTTGTCTCCCAGTCGACGTCCCTATGGTGCCCAGCTCTTTATGTATTTCATGTTACGCTTCCGCATTCCTTGAACTGATTCTTGATTCAGTTGTAATAAAGATATTCATTTTATAATTTATACGCTTTTATTCATGACATGTGTTGTGATATCTTGATAATCTGTTGTATATATGCGTGACTTGATCCTGGCGCATATATGATTGCTCTATTTATGTTCTTATAAATCGGGTGTGACAGGTTCACATTGTGGCAGAACCAACCTGAATTATACCGGCTCAAGTACGCGAGTCCTTACCGAAAGGCTACCTCGTACTTCAAACGGTATAAAACTATTGGTCTGTCGGGTACGTCCCGATAAACCACCGAACTCAGGATCCAACAAGGTACCTCACACGAAGGTGAGTCCAGAGATACAATGCCAAAATATCTTACACCACAGACAGTTACATTACAAAAATATACAAATCATCATTAGCTCCCACAGAGGAGAGATTATTACAAGACAGGTTTTAGTTTTCAGTCAAAGCAGCGGAATTTTGAAAAGCGTAGTCATTATACACGTCGTCATTACAGATATTATGCTAGCCCTGGCATAATATCACTCGGCGGAATCTGTGTTGGCCGGGGACGGGTCCCATTCCACGGACCAACCATCAGGCAAAGGGTAAGGCCATGGTGTAATGAACGCTGGCTCATCAGAAGAATTACCTGGAGTAAATCAACAAAAGCAAGGCTGAGTATACTAATACTCCGCAAGACTTACCCGGAATTGGGTATACCTTAGCCCATAACTAGACTCATGACGGCTTTTAGCTTTGGGTTGGGTTTTCAGCTGAAAAGCGACAAAGAGTAGATCCTTATTTTCAACTTTTAGCTTTCAGGTTCTAGTTGATTAACCATTCTAGGTAAGCACCTATAACTATTCAAACATGGTAGAATCTTTACTCAAACATCATCTTTGATAATCACATAATTGCTCTTGTTACTCTATGTGGTAAAGGGAATAAGCAGTCTCATACATCGTGAGACGCGGACGATTCTGAATCGAGATTCAACCCTTGCAAGGTAAACCTAACGCACACGCTTGGAACACCAAAGGGTCGTTCCGAAGCAACCGTTTGCCTTTCATTCCGACTCGTGGATCAGATCCACCACAAGCGACTGCAGGTCATACGCACTTCCAAAGTGCAGGACATACGTCTGTAGCGCGACTACAAAACCCGTACTCCTGGTTGCCCAGCAACACGTATGCCTACACGTCGAACAAAGTAACCAAAAGAAGCAAATACATGTGATGGGAGGTATGTCCACTCCTCGGGCCGATCGGTTACTAGGCTTACCGCTTACCATATTTCACGGCATGTGGCTAGTACTTTCAAACACTTAACCACCGCTACCACACACTGCGACCTTACCAAATTCATCAAAACAGATGGGGTACCATCTTGACCATGATACCTCATAAAATTCCCGTCCGTCATCCTTATAGTGATAATAGGAATGTAAACATCACAATTCCTATATCGCGCGAGTGACAGGAAATCACTCGACTTCTACCGGTCCTATAAGCAGAGCAGCTATTCGGACTTCAGTTCTAGTGTTCAATACATTGGTTCCTAGAATAATGCAACTAAGGTTTCCAAACAATTCCTAAGAACGTAATGCATAAAGATATATATAAATAGTATAGGTTGCAGTGTAATAAAGTAGGGGTTATGTCCGGGGCTTGCCTTCGCTGGTAGAGTTGGGGTTAGTCAAAATATTTTCTTCCGAACCTTGGTTCGGGGCTTCAGAGAAATCCGCGACGAGATTCCCGGGGTCTTCAGAATAAACTTCTTCTTGTTCCGGGATCAGCTGATAATCCCCGTCAGCGAGAGTGGTCGAGTCTACATGATATGCAAGTTGAAGTTTAATGGATGTATCCATTTTCATTTCAATTTCCTATAAAGTTGCAATCTGTAACACCCTAAGGTAAATTTTCCCTATTTTTAATGAATTTATTTGAGTTTAAATAAATTTTCCAGTCTTTTACTTAATTTATATCGCGGTTAAAGTAATTTTATGACGCAAGAAAATAAAATTAATCATAAGATCAACTTGATTGCGCATTCATGCTGGTGCATTATTTTAATTGTGTTGGGTTTGAATTCAAACTTATTTGAATTCAAATGGCTTTGTTTGAATGGTTGGAGTAAAGAAAAAGGAAAGGAAAGGGAATAGAAGAGAGCAGCCCATTCCCTCTCAGCCCAGCCCAAAACCCCCTCTCTCCTTTCTTTTCCCCCCTGGCCCACTTCCTCTCTCGGGCCCTCCTCTTTTCTCCCCTCCTCTCCCCGCACGGCCCGGCAGCCGGCCCGTTTTCCTTCTTCAGCGCCAGCCCGAGCGAGCTCTTCCTCCCTTCCCTTCTCTGACCCGCCGGTCCCACGGGTCAGACCCCTCTCCTTCCCCGTGCTTCTCCTCTGTTTTTTCCCCTTTCCCCGGTCCGGTCGTCTGGCCGCTGGATGTGGCCGCGTCACCGCATCCCGGGCCCTCCCCTCCTGCGCGGTGCTTGGCCAAGCTGCACGCGGGCCCAGCCCCCCCCCGTCTGGAGCCTTCTGGAAGCCGGCCGCGCTCGGATTGGATCGGGTCGTGGCAACCCCGTGAGGAGCGGAGTTCCGTTGATCGAAGGAACGCACGCCGAGGACTGCCCCCCCCTCCTTAGCCGCGGTCTCTCTCTCTCTCGCGTCCCTCCTCAGCCGCAGCCACCTTCCCCACCTCCCCTCTGTGCCCTAGCGCCGCCGTGCCACCCGCTCGGGTTTGCGCCGCCGCCAACCGAGCTCCTGCGCCACGCGAGACGACGCCGGCGCCGCTAACCCTCGGCCATTACCACCGTCGCAGCACCCTGGTGGGGTAAGGACCCTTTCCCGCCTCTCTTTCCCCTCGGTTTCGTCTCTCCGCGACCGCGCACGCTCGCCGGCGCTTCCGAGACACGGGCTGCCGCCGCCCCGCCGCTACGGCCACCCTGGCCCTCCCCGCACCCCCTGGACCTTTTCCTCGTGCCCCCCTCTCTCTCCCCGTGCTGGCCGTGCCCCGAACCAAGGCCGCAGACGCCCAGGCGCGCGTCCTCCGGCGAACTTCCGCCGCATCCACCGCACCCAGCGCCTCCCCGCCGCCGGAGCTGGCCGGAGCCCCGATTAGCCGTCCGATCCAAACCAACGGTCTGGATTAGATCCAGACCGGTACGCGATCCCGGCCGCCCGATTTAAATCCTGTGGCCCGCGTGAGTGCTAACCCTAGGTCTTCCATCACCCTCCGATCGAGATCCAAGCGTCCAGATCTGCGCGTACCCCTTCGTTTAGTGAATCTAATCTCAGCCGCGCGATCAAGATCCGAGGGCCCAGAACAGATCTTACCGCTTCAGCCGCCCCTTTTGCTAAAGAGTCCCTGCATTTTTGGGGAATCAACCCGCCGTCCACCCGTGAGTCAAAAATAATTACGGATAGGTCCTGTTTTATGCTTTTAGGCCCCTGAGCTTCCTGGATTTTGAACCCGCAGTCCAGTCAAGGGTTTTTAGTGAGTTAGCCCCTGAGTCTAGGCTTTAATTACGTTTTAGTCCTCGGTTTTTGTGCAGAAGCCCCTGGAAGTCCTGTTTTTCTTACAAATAGGTCCCTGGATCCTGTTTTAAGCGTAGTTTTCGCGTTTTAGCTCCGTTTTAGGTGTTCTTTATATGCACGCGATCGTTGTAACGCGTAGAATAGCTTTAGACTAGTTTTGTGTGCTGTTTCTATGTAATGTTGTACTGTTTTCTTATAGTTTGTTCTTGTTATGCATGTGTGTATGTGTGGGCTATGTTTGATGATCGTGAGTAGACGCGGAGCCTTTGGAGCAGTACCAGGAGCAGCCGTCTTCCGAGCACTTCGAGCAGCAGCCGGGAGAGTACGAGGAAGGCAAGTATAACATGAACCTCCTATCACTTTTAAATACAATTTCATACTGCATTTAATACTGCATGCCTATAAGGATTTTCCTAGCCACCTTATATCCTTTATATATATCCTATGGGTTGCATTTTGGTTAGTTGTGCTAGGTTGCTGCGCTATAACAAACCTTGGTCCTTTTTAATTAATTTGATTAATGGTCTTATGCAAGTTAATCCTGAGAGTGGCCCTCTGTGCTGTGTGCTTGAGTGGCTCACGTCTCCTTAAAATATGTTTTGTTAGAAACTTGGTTTAGGGGGCCAGCACGGTGCTTAGTGCTTGGTTGGCCACTCTCCATAAGGACCGGTTCATAGAGCGACAACCTGGGACAACCGCGCAACCACAAGACTGGTATGGGACGGTCTTGACTTACTAATTAGGTCATTTTGGTTCGGGAGTAACTTACCTGCGTGGGCAAGAGGGGTGGTAAGCTTCAATGGTCCCTGCTCCTCCGGCTTGGTCTGTGCTGTGTGTCTTGTACCCCCGGAGGTGGGCCCCATCGTCGCTGATCCAGAATCCTTAGCGGTTACGCCTTACCAACGTGATCCTTTGTAACGGTCTCGTAGTGTGCTTGCTAGCCATCTCACCTAAGGAAGTGTGATGAACCACTAGCGTAGCTCACGACTTGTGGGTAAAGTTGTGCAATCTCTCGAGAGTGTAAAACTGATATATCAGCTGTGCTCACAGTCATGAGCGGCCCAGATCCTCCGTCTGATTAGTGGGGTTATCAACCTTTGACGAGGACGATTCCCCGGGTGGTTTTGGTTGGATGGTTCTCAGTAGTTCTTAATTAATATTGATTAATTCTTATGCAATTGGGTTTATGGTAATTCATCCACTTGTAGTAATTAGTTTTAATAAAACTTTGCCAAGACTAAAAGCTAATGCAGTTGAGTCAGCTAACCCTAGAGCCTCATGCTCGTGTTATACTTGTTGAGTACGAGTTTGTACTCACACTTGCCTCTCTACTCTTCTGTTCTGTTTCGGCTATCTTCGACTGCTGCTCAGTGCCCGGCAACGTGGAGGACTACGTCAGCGGCTTCGATGACTTCTAGGCGTTTGTCTCCCAGTCGACGTCCCTGTGGCGCCCAGCTCTTCATGTATTCATTTTACGCTTCCGCATTCCTTGAACTGATTCTTGATTCAGTTGTAATAAAGATATTCAGTTATTAATTTATACGCTTTATTCGTGACATGTGTTGTGATATCTTGATAATCTGTTGTATATATGCGTGACTTGATCCTGGCGCATATATGATTGCTCGATTTATGTTCTTATAAATCGGGTGTGACACAATCCAAATAAAAGAAAACTATATTACAATAAATAACCAAACTACTCTCTACTGGGCAGTCATTTATCGAGTATTAACTAAACTAACTAGTCTCGTTAGGCAACAGGGTGGTTACCCTAAACATCCGATTAACTATAATAAGTAGTATATCAGTTTACTATAAGCAACACTAAATACACTTAACAAACTCTATTTATTTTATTAGCTAAACATTGTAATTAATCTTAGGTTATTACTTAATTATGGCTAACTTGGATTAATTAACCAAATCTTGAATTAAGAAAAATAATTAGTACTCATGAAAATTATCATAGGTGGGTTTTATTGAAATTTTACTCTAAAGGAACTAAGCCACAAAATTAAACAAGATTATAATTGGAATTTTAAAGATATAATTATAATTGGAGTTTTATACTAAAACTAGAGTTCAGAATTTAAGAACATCATGAATTACTCAAGATTAATAGTCCAGATAAGTTTCATAATTTTTTATGCATAACAATTATTATTTATGAATTACCTTTGAATTTAAGTTTGAAATTTATAACTCAAGTTATATTAGGTTTCTGTTTCTCAAATTTTTATCTTAAATTACTCCTTTTGTAACAAAGCTAAGATAAATTTTTCAGCCCTAAATATGAAGGAACACATTTGGAATTAAATTAAGTAACTTTTATCAACATATAACAAAAAGTACTCGAAACCTAAGCAAATGAACAGTAAAGTACTCGAACTTTTTACAAAGAGCTATACATAGCACCTACAATCTATGATCCAAATTTCAGCTTTAACACATGCCTACAACATGAGATACAATTAAAACACTTATTTTCTAATATTTAATCTACATCAGAAAATATACACCTACAGCTCAAACTTCCTAAACAAAAGTAGTCGAATGTGACTTAAGGATTCCAAAAAAATTTAGTTTGCATTTTTATGATTTTTTCTCGAATAGATACAGAATTTCTAAGTTGACAGCCTAATTTACACAAAAGGTCCTTCGGTTACTATTCCTTTGAGTCTAAGGCTATGCACTTAACCCCCTGGTTTTCTTTTCCTTCTAACCCGAGGTCCTTGGCTGTGAACCAGAACAGAGCAAGGCGGGGGCGGCCGTGTTCCGGCAACGGTGATCACCGGTGGTGAGGTCCAAGGGCGGGGAAGGATGCAGGAGCTTACAACGGTTCTGTTGAGCTACTTGTCGGGGGCGGGGATGACCGGAAAGATGGAGTTCGACTTGAGCCCGAGGTGACGGTGGAGGGATCACCATCGACGGCAGAGCTCCGGTGGCGAACGTTGGCAACCGACCTGTGCAAAAGCTTCAGTGAGACACGGGGAATGTGTAGGTGCCATCAATTGGATAAAAACATGCTGGATCGAGGGGGATCGACGGAGACCGATGCGGCGGCGGCGAGGAAGAACGCCGGCGAGCGTCGGGGAGGCTCTGTAGTGCACTAGAGAGCCAATGGATAGGTCGAACAGCTTCAGGGTGATGATGTGGTGGCTCGGGACTGCTTGAGTGGTGCTGCCCACGGTGAGGCCGAAGGCGGCGGCGGTTGGTGATCGTCGGCGACGAGATTTCAATGGAAATTGGAGGGCCACGAGTGGTCGAGGAGCACCAGTGGACTACAGGAAAGCTTGTGCAGGTGTTGGTTGAGGCGGAGGAGGTCCGGTGTGGGCTGCCCACGGGCGTGCAGTGCGCGGCCGGAGCGGAGGAAGACGGCGGCGGCGGAATGCAGCTCGGGCGCTCGAAATTGGGCTCTGGAAGTAACAGAATAGGCCGTGTGTGTTGAAGTGGTGCTGTTGCATGCGAGAGGGAGAAGGTTAAGGCTCTGTGGTGAGCGTTCCACGGCGGCGAGGAGGTGGCGGCCGGAGGAAGCTCGGGGATGTCGTGGCGCGCGCGCGTGCAGCCAGGAAGGGAGAGGGAAGCGGCCGGAACGGAGGGGAGATGACGCGTGGAGGGTGTAGCAGCTGGAGGTGGAGCTCTGGAGGTCTGCGCCGGCGGTGAGCGGCGGTGGCAGGGCGGAGCAGAAGGGAAGCGGCGGTGGTCAGAGGAGGAAGAAGCAGACTGGAGTCAGAAGGACTCGTTTGTAAATCCCAAAAAGTCCAGGGACTCCTCTGTAAACTAAAATTTCCCATTGATACAAAATCCTAATGAGAAAAATGTCTAAAGTAAAGTTGTAGAGAATTTCAAATCCTACAAGAATGCTTTAGAGCTCGAGTTCAAAATCTCAAAGGGTACTATTTTATTTTGAACTTTTGAACACAACTTAAATTATAAACTTTATGTGTTAATTTAAACAAAATGCTCTAATGTTTGGGGTCTCATGGTAAGTTTTTCTACAGTAATCATGACTAGCTCTTTTTACACTTTAGTCCTTAGGTAAAACTAAGTTTTACTTTTATCTTTTTACCATTTCACATGTAAGTCCTTATATCTTTGTATTAATTACATAAAGGTCCTTAATTTCATATAAAGTCTATTCCCCTTAGGTTTATTTAACTTTTGCTCTTTTCTTTTCTATAGCCATCTGAAATTTGACACTTAAGAACATTTTTACACACTTGCACATAAGAATTTATAAAACTCATAATTTACAAATATACCCTTATTGCTTTGTACAACTTGTATACACTATAACCTGCTTACATATAATACACCCAAACTTAGTATCTAGTTGTCTAACTACCTGGATATTACACACATCACCGACGGGAAGGCTAACTCCCCACTTAGCTGAGGATCCTTACCTCCTTACCTCATCGTCGAAGGTGTCGTTACAGAAAGTAAAGTTGGGTTGTGCATGAATTTAAGTTTTGACAGAAAAGTAATACTGGTGGTTAGAGTTATATATATATATATATATATATATATATATATACTATAGCCACCTCTATTTCCCTCATAAGCATTACCCTAGGGCTTTACGTACTAAACACAATCCTTAACGAATCCAACATAGTTTTGCCAAATATTTTGTTGTTCAAACTTTTATACTGAAAGCATTTTTAAGGTAAAATGTATCTCCAGAGTAACCTTATAGCTCTGATACCAGCTGTGGCAGAACCAACCTAAATTATACCGGCTCAAGTACGCGAGTCCACTTCCGAGGGCTCCAATGTGCTTCAAACGGTATAATCCCTTGGCCTATCGGGTAACGTCCCGATAAACCACCGATACAAAGGATCAAATAAGGTTACCTCACACGAAGGTGAGTCCAGAGATACAATCACCATCACATTTTACATCACAGGGAATTACATTACAAGAGTTTCAAAAAGAAGTACGAAGTTTCAAACTTAGAGAAATTATTACAAACTGATAAAGTTATGGTTTTTAGCAGCGGAAAACACACGTGACGATTAACAACGTGTCGTCGAGACGGATGTCATGCTAAGCCCGGGCACGACATCACTCGGTATCATCAGTGTTGGCCAAGGACGGATCCTATTCCAAGGGCCAACCGTCTGGAAGAGCTTCGGGCCAAGACAAGGGAAAGAGTAGGGGCTTCAAAGACTTTACCTGAAACACATAACTAGCAAGACTGAGTATACTAATACTCAGCAAGGTTTACCCGGGATTGGGTATACTTTAGCCCATAACTAGACTCATGAAGGCATTGTAAAGGCTCTGGGTTTATTTTCACCTGAAAAGCAATAAAGAGTAGATCCTTAATGTCAACTTTTAGCTTTTGAGTTCTATGTGATTATTCATTCTTAATGAGCATCTATAGCTATTCAATCATGGTAGAATCTTTGGTCAAACATCATCTTTGATAATCATATGATTGCTCTTATTACTCAATGTGGTAAAGTGGATAAGCAGTCTCATTCATCATGAGAGGCGGATGATTCCTGAATCGAAATTCAACCTTGCAAGGATAAACCTAACTCACACGCTTGGAACACCAAAGGGTCGTTCCGAAGCAACCGTTTGCCTTTCATTCCGACTCGTGGATCAGATCCACCACAAGCGACTGCAGGACCATACGCACTTCCAAAGTGCAGGACATACGTCTGTAGCGTGACTACAAAACCCGTATTCCTGGTTGCCCTTGCAACACGTATTCCCACACGTCGAACTAAGTAACCAGAAGAAGCAAGACGAGTGGTGGGAGGTATGTCCACTCCTCGGGCCGATTGGCTACTAGGCTTACCGCTTACCCATAACTCACGGCATGTGGCTAGTGCTTTCAAATGCTTAACCCCGATTGGCACACACCGCGACCTTAACCAATTTAATAACACAGACGGGGTATCATTCCTTTCCATGATACTGCACATAACCCCGTCCGTCATCCTTATAGTGATTACAGTAATGTAAACATTACAACTCCTATATCGCGCGAGTGATAGGAAATCACCCGACTTCTACCGGTCCTATTAGCAGAGCATCTATTCGATATGAACTCAGGTGCAATACATTGGTTCCTAGGATTCATGCATCTAGGGTTTCATTTCATCTCCTAGACTTAATGCAAGATATAATATATAAATATAGATTTCATAATGTAGTAATTTGAAATACTGGGTTATGCACCGGGGCTTGCCATTACTGGTGGGGCTGAAGTCAGAAATGTCAATATCTTCCGAACTTTGGTTTGGGGCTTCAGTTCATCCTTTGGTGATGTTCATTTGGTCTTCAAGAGTATCCTCCGTAGACTCTTGGAAGATCTTGTAGTTACCGTTGCAGAAGTAGTTGTATCTACATGCAATGCAACATTACATTCAAGTGTGCACATAAAACTATCTTATTTCACAATAAAGTTGCAATCTAACATTCATTTATCATACTACTCACGTAACAACCAAAAAGATCTGAAACTAGACTTAGACAGAACTTTAGGTGGACAACTAATTAGATTCGGCTACTTGTTGAAGATTACAACAGAGCCAATTGGATTATCAGCATGTTTTTGGTCTAACTGATGATTGGTGTATTGGCTTGCCTTATTTGACGAGGGTGCATCAGGTTTAGCCGATTGATGTGCTTAGGTCATGTCTAACAGAGGCGTGTCTACTGTGCTATCTTACAGATCTAGGGTTGTGTACTTTGACCTATGTAGCCGATTGATAGGTGTATCGGTTTCCTAGTGGATCGATGAAAGCATCGATTACTTTAGCAGAGGGATATTTCCTAAAGCAGCTGTGTCTTAACTGAGATGTGCTTAAGTGTTATTCTAGGTAACTAGGTGTGGTTGCATCGGTTTGATTATGTCAGCACAACAATTGAGTGACGTACAGCTGATTGGAGTGTGGTTGAGGGTATGTGACCGATAGATATATAGCCGATTTCGCAGTCGATAAATCGGCTGATAGAAGTGTGTGGATAAGGATGGGAAAACTAAAGATTGATTGGCTCTATTTGACCGATATGGAGAGCAACTAAAATCAGCTTGGATCGGCCGATGGCAAGAACCCTAAAATTGTGTATACACCTTTGATATATCGACTATATGCAGCCGATGTAGGACAGAACAATAGAACTGTATCGGCAGTAGCCGATACTAGAAAGGTAACAACCGTATCAGCTAACCAGCCGATGGTAGAAGCATCGACTGACAGCTGTTACACAGGAACATCATAGACTCAAGGAAACGGATGCTTAGCGGCTGAGCTAATAGCCGCCACTGAAGTATAGCTACAGAGATGTATTAGCTAAGCAGCAAATACACCTGAATTAACAAGGATCTTTATACGGAAAGGACATTAAGAAGACCGCAATCAAGACCAGAATAACATCTTGATGGCAGGGATATGAGTACTCGTGTGAAAAGATTAACTAGATATCACACATTTCCACTTGAGACATACATCCTATGATTAACCCTTTAGCTACAACACATGCATACAATATAAGGTACAAATAAAGCACTCATTCCCTAATGTTTAACCTAGACCACAAATCAAAGACTTCCAATTCAAAAGCACAACACAAAATTTGTAGATTTTGACCTAAAGGTCCAAACAAAACTGATTTTGCATTTTTATGAACTTCTTACGAAATTCCATGAAATGTAGAAGTTCACTGATTTGAAAGAAAGCTCTGGAAATTTTACAAAGAACACCCTAGAACTTTCTAAATCGAAGCAATTAAGTCCCTGGTTGGGGAAAACAGAGAATAAGAAGATAACGATGATGTTTTGGCAAAGAGGTCGCCGGTATTAGGAAGATTCAGTGAGTCAGAGCAAACCTTGGGGTAGCCTTGGCTGTGGAGGAGAACAAGTGAAAAGTGAATTCCCGCGGTAAACAGGATCAGCGATGAGAAGAGCTCGACGGTGACGAGATTCCGGGGGTGACGAAGAAGCTTGCCAGGGGATTGTAGTGGGTGGAGGATAACCGGAGAGGTATTCCTCACGGTAACCTGTGGTGGCGGTAGTCGACTTTGCCACGGCGATGATGTTCTGGCATACAGGGATCGAAGAGGCTCGATGAGAGGGTTCACTAGCTTTCTTGAGGTATTGTGGTCTTGCTCGGACGATCGGTGAAGGGTAAGAGCTGCTGTATGTCGTAGACTCAAGGAAGAAGCCGATAGGGCCGGATTGGTTCGCTATGCCGACTCCTTTGCGAACCTCAGGGTTTTCCTGCTCACGGCTAAGCCTTCTCTGCTCACGCACGTGTGCCGCTGAAGCATGGCTGGCACACCCACGTAGCCTCTTGCAGGACCGCCGCGCTAGGTTGCATCTCCGTTGCGCCGCTTCTGCTCTGCTCCCGCACCAACGGCCCCCAGCCTGCATGCGCGTGGTCGGTTGCCTTGCATACGCACGCGCCTGCGGAAACGAATTGAGTCGGCCGTCAGTCCTGCGTCGCGCGTCGGACCCGCGTCGCGCTGTTCCTGCTTCGACCTCTGCATGGGTGAAGGTAGCTCGCCGTGCCTGGCTGCACCGAGGCTCCTCCGAGCTTGTCACGCCCGACCGCCACCGTCGCTTGGCATCTCACACTGCAGCTCCTCCCGCATCGTGCGCGACCTTCCTGCACACCAACTCGGTCGCGGCCTGAGCTCGCGCAGCGGAGACACCGCCATGCGCTGCTCGCCGCCGCTCTGCACGTCGTTGCCCTGCACGCCAGTGCTCTGCATAGCTCCTCCTCCTTCTCCTGTTGCCGGATCCACGCTTACTCCGGTCTTGCCACGTCGCTTCCGTGCACTCCCGAATCGCGTGCGTTCTTGGCCCGCATCACGTCTTGCTGCGGCCGCCCGCGCCAGACCATCACCAGGTACTCCACGCGCGGGGCCTTGCTGTCCTCGTGCTAGCCCACGCCAAACTGCCGCGCCAGAGCTCCACCTGCACATTTAGTCCTGCACGCCGAGCCGCGCCGTGCCCGCACACGCGCTTGCGCGCGTTCTGCTCCAGCGCCTGCGCCAACGTCGCCAGCACCGCGCTCTGGCGCCACCTGGATCCCGAGCGCTCGCGCCGTTCCAGTGCCTGCTCGCCGCGTGCTGCTCCACCCGTGCGCCTGCATCACCAGCCTCCACTCCTGCCCGCGCCACTCCCGAGCCGCCGCGCTGCTTCCGCTGCGCTGCGTCCCAGCTCCCGCTCGCCCAGCGCCTAGCTCCCGCAGCCACCCGAGCCGCCGCCAGCGCACCTGCTCGCCGCCTCCGGCCTTGGACCGCCTGGATTCGCTCACAGCCGCACTGCACGGGGCCGCCGCACTTGGGGCAGCTCGCACCCGCGCCGTGCGCCTGCGCGCCGCTCGAGCCCGCTCCTGCGCCGCGTCGCTCCGGCTCCCACGCGCCAGCCGCGCCGCCGCGCGCCCGCCTGAGCCGCTCCGCCCACGAGCCGCCGTCGCCTGCCACGCTGCGCACTCGCACCAGCCGAGCCACGCGCACACCAACGCCGGCGCCTGTGCCCCAGAGCCGTCCGCCGCTTGGCCCGCTCCCACCTAGCACCTGCGCCGGGCCCGCACGCTGCCAGCCGAGCTGCTAGCGCCGCTCCTCCCGTGGCCGGCCGAGCCGCGTGCGCCAGCGCCTGCCTCTGCGCTGCGCCTGCGTTCGCACAGCTCCCGCGGCCCGAGCCCCAGCGTCCGCACGCGCACGTCCGAGCCGCCGCTCTGCCGCCGCCCTGCTAACGCCCGCCTGCCGCCTGCCTGGAGCTGAGCAGAGGGAGAGAGGAAGGAAAGAAGATTTGGATGGAGCCGTCGGTGGGAGAAAAAGATAGAGACGCCTGGGAGAAAAGAAACAGAGGAGAAGGAGGAATGGATTTCCCCAAGGACTTATGCATAATTTCAAAAAATTGCAGGGGTCTTTCTGTAAAGCATAAATTTCACATCAATCTAAAACCCTAATGAAGAAATGCCCAAAACGAAAGTTGGAGAGTTTTTCAAACTCTACAACATTGCTTTAGGGCCCAAGTTCAAAAACTCAAAACTTATATCTTTACACGTGAATTTTTGAACAAAAGTTGGATTTGAATTACTTTTGTCCTAAAGAGTGAAATTTTATAACATTTAGTACCTAAATGCAAGAATTTATGACACGTCATGATGACGGGATAGACACGTCATAATGATTGGATAGACATGTCATAATGACTTGCACCTTTTACACTTTAGTCCTAAGTAACTTTGAAAATTACTTTTGTAATTCAATTACTTGCATAAAAGGACTTGTACTTTTATAAAATTACATAAACACCCTTATTTTTACCATTTTACCCAAACTTTTACACAATTCAACACATGCATTTCTAATGCAACTTTTTGGATAAATATATATTTTTACAAGACATAAAGTAAGAAAAACATGTTTGCAAAACCACCCTTCACTGATTTCGAAGTTACCTCCTATCCAAATACATTTTGCAAAAACAACCCTAGGTTTATCTGTAATTATAAAAATACCCTTTTTAATTGCACTTTGAATTTTCAAAAGCTTTACATAAACACAAACAAGCTTTACACTAACAAACACATACTTCACACTATCAAATAATGTGCCTAGTTTACAAATACATGAACTGTCACACAAAAGATCTTCGAAAAATCTGCCATCTGAAGCAAAGATTCAAATGGTAAGGTTGCAAGTTTTCAACAAAAATGCTTTGAGAAAACTGCGAGAAAAATGTGAGTCAGACTCATGGAATAGCTGGAATGTAACTACCCTGCTGAGAACTCACAAGGTAAATGGAACGAAACAACCGATTCTGGTCATAGTAAAGGCTAGAAATCAGATGGATGATATAGATCTTGATGATGAAACAAAAGATGCCGAGATACTAAACCCTAAGGCTGTCTGTATGACCATTTTAAGACTGCACTTATGATAAGAAACACTCGATAGCCTTAAAACAACAAGCCATTCAATTCATTCACTTTGTTTAATCATGAAATATGCATGCATATACTACTCGTCCTCACAACCAAAAACAATTGCCAAATATTTTTGGACTTACATGATTAGTTTCGGTAGCATAGTATATATACGTCTCTCCCTATAATAGCTAGTCGAGAGATCCTATTCGTTTAAACCTATTGAGTCGGGGTTAGCGTACTTGCAGAAAAAAATCACATATATCATGAACCTTTCATTCCAGGACGTCATGAAAGCGTTCCCGCTGTACAGATGACGTTAACATACATTACTTTCATAATGTATTCACGGGGATACCATATAAAAAGGGGGCATGAACAGCGATCACCATACCCTGTGCCTAACCATGTACTCCCCATATTATCAACTTATCGTTGGTATATTGGCAGCATTTCAAGTAAGCCACTGCTTGAGAATCAGCGTTCGGTTCGCATCACCGACGGGAAGGCCAAGCTCTCTTAGTTGGCTGAGGATCCTTACCCTCTTACCTTATTGTCGAATGCGTCATTACAGAATATAAAGTTGATTGTGCCCAAAAGTAAGTTTTTACAGAAATGTAGTGCTGGAAGTTAGAGTAGTACTATAAGTGTACTGTATATATATTAGTAGCTACCTGATAACTCCCATATAAACCCCTAGGGCTCTACGTACTAAGCACAACCCTTAACGAAACCAATGCAATTTTACAAAATACTTTGTTGGTCTAGTTTTATTCTAAAAACATTTTTAAGATCAATCATATCTCCGATTTACACTTGTTAGCTTTGATACCAGCCTGTGGTAGAACCGCTTGAATTATTCCGGTTCAAGTTCGCAAATCATTGCTATACAGGCGATATGACCTCAACGCACTTCAAACAGAATAACCAAATGGTCTGCCGGGTAACGTCTCGATGAAACCATCGGATTCCGGATCGTTCAAGCGTACCTCGCACGAAGTCGAGTCCAGAGATACAATTACCGTTATATTTTTACAACATAGTCATAGTAGTTATTACAAACTGGTTTCTAGTAGAGTACTGCAAACCTAACTGAAACAAATTTATACAAAAATTATTCAAAAACTTCAAGTTTTAACGAACATTATTCAGAGATGGCACCAGAAAAGATACAACAACGCGACTACTCGTCGCAAAGCAGGCACCATACTTAGCCCAAAGCATGGCGTCATTCCGAAGAGTCATTGCTGGCCGCGGACGGATCTCATTCCACGGACCAGCCAGGCGGTAAAGTGCAGGGCCAAGGAGAACAAGCAACTGAGTCCTCGAATGACATACCTGAAAACCACATTACTAGCAAGGCTGAGTATACTAATACTCAGCAAGGCTTACCCGTCAATTGGGTATACTTAGCCCATAACTAGACCATGAGAGGTTGAAAGGCTCTAGGTTTCTTTTGCTGAAAAACAAAAAAGAGTATGTCCTTATTTCCATATTTTAGCTTTCAGATTCTAGTTCAATTAGCCATTCTAAGTGAGCATCTATACTAGAGAAGCAAGTTAGTTATTAAATCATACATCAATATTATTTCACCAACTGTTGCTCTTGTTACTCTATATGGCAGAAGTATCAAGCAGTCTCAATCACCGTGAGAAACGGATGATTCCTGAATCGGATTTCATAACCTTGCAAGGGATTCTAACTCACACACTCAGAAACTTTTCTTTCCGGGCAACCATTCCCCTCATATTCCGGGTCGTGGATCAGCGCCATCACAAGCGACTGCAGGACCATACGCACATCCAATGTGCAAGACGTATGTCTACAGCGTGACTGTATGACCGTACTCCCGTCTGTGATGCAGAACATACTCCCATACATCGGTGCGTGTGTACATAAACAAAAATTCGACTGGTGGGGATATTTCCACTTGCCGGGCCAATCAGGTACTAGGCTTACCGCGTACCATATTTACGGTATGTGGCTAATACTTTCAAACACTTGACCACCACTACCACACACTGCGGTCTTATCAAATTGATCAACACAGACGGGGTACCATTCCATGTCATGGTACTGCACATAACCCCGTCCGTGATCCTTATAGTGATTGCAAAAATAGTAAACAATCAACTCCTATATCGCGCGAGTGACAGGAAATCACTCGACTTCTGCCGGTCCTATTAGTAGAGCATCTACTCGATAAGGACTCAGAAACATTACATAGGTTCCTAGGTTTCATGCAACTAGGGTTTCATAACAACTCCTAGCACTTAATGCACAAGATAGATATATAACAATATAATAGCATAATTTAAAATACTGGGTTATGCACCGGGGCTTGCCTTCACTGGTGAGGCTGGGGTCAGTGATGTCAGTATCTTCTGAACCTGGGTTTGAGGCTTCAGAAAGACCTTTGGCGACATTTACTTGAGCTTCAGAAATACCCTCGTCGGGTTTCGGGATTAGCTCGTAGGTACCGTCGGCGAGTGTCGTCAAATCTACATGATATGCAATTATTTGAAGCAAATGGTTATTATTTTACTATCTTATTTTCATGATAAAGTTGCAATCCAACAAGTATAGATTCAATACATCACTTCAAGACTTAACTAATTTGTACAAACAACGAAAAGATTTGAAAATAAACTTAAGTAGAGTTTCTAGTGTACAATTTTTATTCAAAACGGCTATTGGGTGAAGGCTATTACAGAGCTGTTCGGATCTACTTCACAGCATGTCTTTCAGATAGCTTATCTAGCGGATTGAGTTGTGCATCAGAAAAGTCTGATCTGTGCATCGGCTCATCTAGCCAATACTTGCTTAAGGTGTTAACCTAGGTAACGACTTGTGCGCGCATCGGCTGTGACTTTTCTTCAGTAAAAGTAGCCGATAGAGGTGTAGCTGATTGATGTGTAGTCGATGAGCGTGTGGCCGATGGGTGTGTAGCTGACGGGCATGTATTTTGCAAACAAGACCCTAGAAAGAAATAGAGACTTGCATTTGGGTCCCTAATCGACTTGAACAGAACAAGTCGAGCGGCGGCGATTAAAACCTGGCGAGGAGGCTCACCGGCGGCGAGGGAAAGGTGGGGAAAAAGGTTTAGGAGCTCACAGCAGACTTGGGGGTGGTTGGAATCGTAGAAGGGAGGCTCGGAGTCGGCGGTTCGACTAGAGACAGAGTCGGCGCGGCAAGGTTCAAAGGGTGGCTTCGGTGTTCCAGCGACTGGAGTGCAGGAAGGCGAAGGGAAATTGGTCAGGGAGCTTCGGCGTGGAGATGTGGTGCTGATGGTGCTCTTGGCGAGGAAGGAGAAGAGGTGGAACTTTGGTTTGACTAGAAACAGGACAGCGGCGGGGAGTGAGATCGCCGGCATGGTGTTCTGGGCTGCACGCGCGCGGGAGGAGGAAGAAGAGCAGGTCAGGAAGGGGCAGTGAGATGCGGGTCAGGAAGGGTTTGCAAATCAACCCTTCATACATTTTTGAAATTACATCCCATTTATACACAATTTACAAAAACAACCCTAATTTTTCCCAATATTACAAAAATACCCTTTAACGTGTATTTAAGTTTTTAAAGGCATTCATCAAAACAAACACAAACTTCACACTAACAAGCAGAACTTCATACTAGAATTTGTGTGCCTAGCTCCTAAGTACCTGAAATGTCATACCAATCATGCGGCAATTGATTGCTACCACCTCCGGACGACATTCAGCAATCCTAGTAGCAACAAGAAGAACAAGCTAGCGGATAAAGAGCTCGAAGAGGACGACCAAGGGGACAAATCGCACAACGCGAAGTTCCAAGATGCCTCGAAAACCATCAACATCATCTTCAGAGATGATGAAGAGATCAGTTCCAGGAGGGAACAGAAACTGCTTCTTCGAGAAATCATGTCCGTCAAGCCGGCGGTACCATGACCACTCCGGTGGTCGGAGGTCCCCATATCGTTCTCACGAGATGATCAATGGACCAGCTTTTCGGGGCCTGGCAAATTCCCCCTGGTCCTGGACCCGATGGTGGCAGAGGTCAAGCTCACCAGAGTACTCATCAATGGCGTAAGCGGTCTTAACCTCATCTTCGCCAGCACGTTGAGAAAGATGGGTTTGGATTTAACGGACATGCTCGTCCCAAGCAAGTCTCCCTTCTACGGCATTGTCCCAGGCAACGTGGCACATCCACTTGGGCTTTGATGCCAAAGGGGGAGAGGGAGTCAGGGGGAGGGTAGCATTAGAGAGAGCTCGTGATCAGGACTTTGTTGTTTCTTATTGTATTATATATTGTATTATATTTGGTTTTAGTTCATGGATATGTACATTTGTCATTTGAGCATGCTGAGCTTTTGAGACATATCTATGGATTTCGTTTGAGCCATTGAGCCTTTTTGGTTCTTTTCTTTCGAGTTTGCTTGTGTTTATTCTTGCCATATCTTTCTCGCTCTCTCGTTATTTATGTCTGTGTTGTCATCAATCACCAAAAAGGGGGAGATTGTAAGCATCTAGGCCCTTAAGGTATGTTTCGGTGATTAATGACAACCATTATTGTGACTAATGAGTTTGTGCAGATTTTTAGATCATTATCGCTCATTTGGTTATATGTCAAAAGAGGCCCCTAATTTTCATTATTCAAAAAGGCGATCTCGGCATTCAACTCAATAATATGTCAAGACTAAGGATCTTTCTAGTCCTAAGTGTCATAAGGTTGAGAAGGACACTTAGGTTAGTATAGGTTTTATAGTTTTGTAGTGACCGCACTATTAAGAGGGGTTTAGGCTTAGTAACTTGAGCATGGACATGGTCATTTGAAAATGGATGCACACAATGGTCACTCAAGTTTCTAGAAGCTCAAATAAGTGGTTCTCAACTTATATCTCAAGAAATATTTGGATTTCATTCAAGACTCAAGTCAGAAAAGGCAAAATCAGAAAAATCCTATTCACCGGTTTAACCGACGCTTCAACTCTTCTATACGTCGGTTAAACAAGGTCAGCAGAGTTTGACAAGTCAATTCACCGGTTCAACCGATGATATTTGAAAAAGGTCGTCGGTGCAGTTGTCCAGAGACTTTGTTTTTCAGTTGATCAGCGAACAGCTACACTCACCGGTTAAACCGACGATATTTGAAATTGGACGTCGGTGCAGTTGTCCAGAGACTTGGTGTTTCAGTTGATCAGTGGATGGCTACACTCACCGGTTAAACCGATGTCACGTCGGTTAATCTTCCCAAACAGTAACGGCTAGTTTTCAGAAGGGGAGTTTACATTCACCGGTTAAACCGACGATGACTATTGGAGGGACGTCGGATTAACCGGCGCTGCGCAGTTTTCTGGCAGCTTTTTCTCCAACGGCTCTATTCGTGTGAGCTGCCCATATATACCCCTCCAATGGGTCATTCTACTACTCTTGACACCAGGAAACACCCAAACACACATACTATAGTCAAGAGCCACCTTGAGCTTCAACATTTCATACACTTGTTCATTCAATCATTCAAGAAGCAAGATTAAGGACTTGAGTAGAGAGAAGCTTGTGTGCATCCATTCTTGGTGATTGGTTCTTGCTCAAGTGAAGGCCTTAGCTTGTTACTCTTGGTGATTGGCATCACCTAGGCGATCTTGGTGATCGAGGTGATTCTCGCGGAGCTTGCCAAGGATTGTGGAAGCCCGGAGAAGAGATTTGTACGTGGCTTGATCTCCACCACACCGGGATGGTGAACGGAGACTCTTAGTGAGCGCCCTCGTCTTGGTGACTTGGGAGGTGACAATACTCTTTGTGAGTGTCACAACGTGGATTAGGGGTGTGTGCCAACACATCGATACCACGGGAAAAAATCCGGTTGTCCCTTGTCCACTTTACTTATTCAAGCATTATCTTTCATGCAATTCATTCATGTGCTTGATTTAGGAATCACTAGTTAGCTCTACCTTACTAGGCTTTATCTCTTTTTATCTTATCTAGCTTGTGTAGGTCTTTTAGTTATCCGGTTGGTGAAATGGAGCCTTTCTAGTTTTGCATAGGTTAAGGTTGCTTTATCTTGTTTTAGAAATTTTAAAAGGCCCAATTCACCCCCCCTCTTGGTCCATCGATCCTTTCAATTGGTATCAGAGCCTCGTTGCTCATTTGGATCATTAGGCTTCACCGCCTAGAGCTATGGCCAAGATGGGTGGTTCGCCGCCTCACTTCGAGGGCAAGAACTTTGCCTATTGGAAAGTTCGCATGGCCGCATACCTTGATGCGATTGCCCCCGAAGTATGGTTGGCAACTAAAGTCGGGTTCACCGGAGATCCCACACCCGACCAATTAAAATGGAATGCTAGAGCTAGAAATGCAATTTTCGAAGCTATTAGTGAGGAGGTCTTTGCTAGAGTAAATGGCATGGACCTAGCAAGTGATATTTGGAAGGAGCTCATTGAGATTCATGAAGGTTCCACCAAAGTTCGTGAGCAAAAATATCACTTGTTTAGAGCTAAGTATGATTCCTTCAAAATGCTAGCTCATGAAAATTGCAATGATATGTATTCTCGCTTGAATGTCATTGTCAAGGACATTAATGCACTTGAAATATCCAAAATTGACAGTGCATCCATCAATCGCAAGATCCTCATGCTCCTCCCGAAGCCCAAGTATAACATTATCAATGCTATGCTTCAAAAGGAGGATCTCGCCACAATGGAAGTAGGAGAACTTGTGGGCGAAATTCGCGCTCATGAAATGAGCATTCTTGGTATGTCCGAAGAGCCAACATCAAGCAAGTCAATTGCTCTAAAGACCAAGACAAACAAATCCCGCAAGCTCAAGATGGTCAAACAAGACTCAAGCTCAAGCAATGAAGAAGATGATCATCATGAGAGCTCATCCGATGTTGAAGATGATGGAGAACTTGCTCTCATGATGAGAAAGTTCACACGCTTGAATGAGAAGATCAATAAGAAGGGCTTCAACTTTGACTCCAGGAAGGGAATGTTCTGGCCAATGGTTGTCAAGAACAAGATTTGCTACAATTGTGGCGAAAAAGGACACATCCGTCCAAATTGCCCCAAGCCGGACAAAAGAAGCAAGGACAACAAGAGTAAGCATCGCCATGATTCAAGCGATGATGAAGAAGAGGAGAGGAAGAACAAAAACAAGAGATTTGGGAAGAAGAAGACCCATGACAAGAAGATCAAGCTCTTCCCAAAGAAGAAAGGGCATACCAAGAAAAGTTTCTTGGTGGAGAAACAAGAGTGGGTGACCGATGTCTCATCAAGCGAAGACTCAAGTGATGAAGAAGACATTGTCACCATCGCCCTCACCAATGAAGAACCATCTCTACCTCCGCCTCCTATGTGCCTCATGGCAAAAGGTAACACCAAGGTATGTGAGGTAGATAGTGAAGATGATAGTGATGAAGAGCTTGATCCAAATGAATTTACTAACCTCATCAATGAGTATACATCCGTCATCAAGAGGGAAAAGGGCAAAGTCAAAATTCTTGAGAGCACTCATGCCAAGTTAGAGCTTACCCACTCCGACTTACTTAGTAAGTACAATGACTTGCTCAAAAAGCACAATGAGCCACTTGTACTTGCTAAGCAAGTTGAAGAGAGCCACAAAAAGCTCAAACAAGAGCATAGGGAGTTGGCTCACAAGTATCAAGAACTCGAATTTGCTTATGAAGTAATTGACCCAAGTCTTGAGAAAGTTGTTCATGAAAAGGTCAATGCTTCTACTTCATGTGATGACCTACTCATTGATGCATATGCCACTAATGTTGTGCCCAAGCTTGCTTCTTCTAGGGAAAAGGAATTGATGGATCAAGTGGCAAGCCTCAGGAGTAGTGTGGAGAAACTCTCAAGGGGAGAATACATCCACAAGGAGATTCTCTTCAACAATGCCCGTGACTATGGTAAGAGAGGTCTTGGTTCATTTCCGGAGCCAAACATGGCTACAACTCCTTCTCCGGAGATCAAGACAAGCTTCATCAAGGAAGTTGGCTCATATTGCCAACATTGCCAAGTCACTGGGCACCACACTAGGGAGTGCACTTTACCATCACGTCCTCTTCCTAAATTACCCAAAAATTACTCATCAATGTTCCAAAATAATCATTTTCTCTTGAGTAAAGTGAAGGGCAAGGTGAAGGCCAAGTTCATTGGCAAAATTGCTAAGGAGTCGAAGAAGGAGCTCCCCAAGCAACTTTGGGTCCCAAGAGCTCTTGTCACACATGTGCAAGGCCCAAAGCTTGTTTGGGTTCCTAAAACTCAAAAATGAATTCTCATGTGTGTAGGTGAACTACAAAGCCGGTGGAAAACATTGGGTACTTGATAGCGGTTGCTCTCAACACATGACCGGCAATGATAGCATGTTCACCTCACTTGAAGACCCCGGCGATCATGAACATGTCACCTATGGTGATAACTCAAAGGGGAAAGTCTTAGGTTTGGGTAGAATTGCAATTTCAAAAGATTTATCCATCTCAAATGTTTTGTTTGTAGAAGCACTTAGTTTTAATCTCATATCTATTGCACAATTATGTGATCTTGGACTAACGTGTGCCTTTGACAAGAATGGTGTTGTAGTGACTCATGAAAAAGACAAGTCATTGGTATTCACGGGGTTTAGGCATGGCAATATCTATTTGGTGGATTTCTCTACAAAACAAACAAGCATCATGACTTGCCTCTTCACCAAGTCGTCTCTTGGGTGGCTTTGGCATAGAAGAATTGCTCATATTGGCATGAGCAACCTTAAGAAAGCCATAAGAGAGGGATGATCACCGGCATAAAGGATGTCACTTTTGACAAGAACAAGCTATGCAAAGCATGTCAAGCCGGGAAGCAAGTTGCAACTCATCATCCTATCAAGACGATGTTGTCTACCTCCAAGCCGCTCGAGCTACTACACATGGATCTCTTTGGTCCAACTTCATACAAGAGCATTGGTGGTAACCTCTATTGCCTAGTAATCGTTGATGATTTTTCACGTTACACTTGGGTCATGTTTCTAGGCGATAAGGGTGAAACTCCGGAAATCTTCAAGTCATTTGCAAGAAAAGCTCAAAGGGAATACAATTCCCCAATCGTGAAGATCCGGAGTGACAACGGCACCGAGTTCAAAAATATGAAGATTGAAGAATGGTGCGATGAAGAAGGAGTCAAACATGAGTTTTCCGCCACCTACACGCCTCAACAAAATGGTGTGGTGGAAAGAAAGAACAAGACACTCATCACCCTAGCAAGAGCAATGTTGGATGATTATGGCACGTCCGAGAAGTTTTGGGCGGAAGCAATCAACACGGCGTGTCATGCATCCAACCGAGTGTATCCTCACCGACTCCTCAAGAAAACTCCATATGAGCTCATCACCGGGAGGAAACCAAATATATCATACTTTCGAGTCTTTGGTTGCAAATGCTTCATTTATAAGAAGAAAAGGCTCGGTAAGTTTGAAAGTAGATGTGATGAAGGTTTCTTTCTTGGTTATGCATCAAACTCCAAAGCATATAGAGTATTCAATCAAACCTCCGGGTTAGTTGAAGAAACATGTGATGTGGAGTTTGATGAATCTAATGGCTCCCAAGAGGAGGTTGTTGGCTATGAAAATGTAGGGGATGAAGAGATTGAAGAAGCCTTAAAGAAGATGTCCATTGGGGATATCAAGCCGGAAGAGGTGCATGAAGACAATGATCAAGGGGGAGGAACTTTCTCATCTTTGCCAAACACCTCCACGGCACCCCAAGTGAATGAAGATCAAGATAAAGTTGATCCACTACCTCAAGAAAATGTGTCAACGCCAACACCCCAAATCCAAGAACAAGAAGAGCGAAATGTTCCACCACAAGCACAAGTCACTCATGATCCACCCCAACAAGCATCCACGCAAATACCGTTAGTAAAGCATGGTCGCATCTCCAAGGATCACCCAATTGGTCAAATCATTGGTAGTCCTTCCAAAGGAGTAAGAACTCGCTCTAAGTATGCTTCATTTTGCGAACATCACTCGTTTGTTTCTTGTATTGAACCCACTAGCATAGAGGAAGCACTTGAGGACTCGGATTGGGTGATGGCCATGCAAGAAGAGTTGAACAATTTCACCCGCAATGAAGTATGGGTCCTCGAAGCTCCTCTGAAAGACAAGAACATTATCGGCACAAAGTGGGTCTTTCGAAACAAGCAAAATGAACATGGGGTGGTGGTACGCAACAAAGCAAGACTTGTGGCAAAAGGGTTTTCTCAAGTCGAAGGTTTGGATTTTGGTGAAACTTTTGCTCCGGTCGCAAGACTTGAAGCTATCCGCATTCTTCTTGCTTACTCTTCACATCATAATATTAAGTTATATCAAATGGATGTGAAAAGTGCTTTCTTAAATGGCTTTATTAACGAACTTGTTTATGTTGAGCAACCTCCCGGGTTTGAAGATCCGAGGAATCCTAACCATGTTTATAGGTTGCACAAGGCACTCTATGGACTCAAACAAGCTCCAAGGGCTTGGTATGAGAGGCTTCGTGACTTCCTAATCATGCAAGGTTTCAAGATCGGGAGGGTGGACACCACTTTGTTCACAAAAGACGTCAACGGGGATCTTTTCATTTGTCAAATTTATGTTGACGATATTATCTTTGGCTCAACTAATGATTTACTAAGCCATGAGTTTGCTACCATGATGTCTAGGGAATTCGAGATGTCCATGATTGGCGAATTGACTTTCTTCCTTGGTTTTCAAGTCAAACAAATGAAAGAAGGAACATTCATCTATCAAGAAAAATATACTAGAGATATCTTGAAGAAGTTCAAGATGGATGAATGCAAGCCAATTAAGACTCCTATGGCTACAAATGGGCATCTCGACTTGGATGTGGACGGTAAACCTGTTGATCAATCTCTCTATCGTTCTATGATAGGGTCTTTGCTTTACCTTACCGCATCTAGGCCCGATATAATGTTTAGTGTGTGCTTGTGTGCCCGTTTTCAAGCTAACCCTAAGGAATCACATCTTTCGGCTGTGAATAGGATCCTTCGGTATCTCAAGCACACCCCTAGCATAGGCTTGTGGTACCCCAAAGGCGCTAGCTTAGATATCTTGGGATACTCGGATTCGGATTTTGCCGGAAGCCGTGTCGATCGCAAGAGTACCTCCGGGGGTTGCCACTTGCTTGGGCGTTCTCTAGTTTCTTGGTCGAGTAAGAAGCAAAATTCCGTGGCTTTGTCCACCGCGGAAGCGGAATATATAGCAGCCGGTGCATGTTGTGCCCAAATTCTATATATGAAGCAAACCCTTTTGGACTTTGGTGTGAAACTAGGAAGAATATCACTCCTTTGTGACAATGAAAGTGCCGTAAAAATTGCCAAGAATCCGGTTCAACACTCTCGCACAAAGCACATTGATATTCGCCATCACTTCTTGCGTGATCACGAAGCCAAGGGGGACATTTCCCTTCAAGGTGTGAGATCCGAGGAGCAATTGGCGGACATTTTCACAAAACCTTTAGACGAGAGTACCTTTGTTAGGCTAAGAAATGAGCTAAATGTGTTAGATGCGGCAAACGTCATGTAAGTTGCCATGTCATATAGAAAAATGCATACATATAGGACACTTGTCTAACCATGGTAAGATAGTGATGAGCAAGGGTTTAGCTAGAGGTGGTGGTCCACTTGTTTTTCCTCTAGGCTTGTAGAAAGGCTCGTCATGATGAAGCTTTCCGTGGGATCAAACTTGACAAGTAGACTTTAAATTCTCGCCATGCATTTGCTTGACATATAGTTGTGCACTTCATGTTTAACTTTCCTTCGCATGTGGTTGTTATTTGCATTATCATTGCATGCGTAAGGGTCACAAAGGAGATCACTTGATGAAAATGAGACTTGTTTTACGTGCAAGATCTTAATTCATGAGAAGTGAAAAGAGTAAAGTGTTAGGTGCATTATTGCCTAGTGAGCAATGTCATTGTGAGTTTGAAGCTTTCCTCCTTCAATATTCCTATGACATGGCTCATACATTTAATTTGGCGCTTTGTCTCTCTTGCGACTTATCCTTGATCTTGAAAAGAAAAACTATTTAAGTTATTAAGCTATCCTATTTAATTTGAGGGGTAAAGTCGCCTATGCAAGTCCATTAACTTGAGTTTAGTTGAATCTTATAAGTTCATTGGACTTAGCATAGAAAAAGTGAGCTGAGAGAGGGTTTTTGGGTTCACCGGTTAAACCGACGTTCAATGGATCTATACCCATCGGTTTAACCGGCGTTACTAAGTGTCAGCTTCAGCTCAGTCATTTCAGGCGTTCAACCGGTGTATACAAAGTTCGCAGCATCGGATCAACCGGTGAACAGATCACAATTTTGACCTGAAAATCAACTGTTATTGCATCGTTCAACCGACGAGTTCACATTTCGGATCATCGGTTCAACCGGCGTACAGATGCAGATTTGCAGAGTTTCTGGTAAACTACACCGGTCGCAATCAACCGGTGTTCAAAACCTAAGCGTCGGTTCAAACCGGCGATAAGAAAACTGCGGGGCCCACATGTCATATTCTCTCTGCTACCCGCCGCTCACTTTCCGTTTTTGCCGCCCGTCCACTTCTGCCGTCCGCTGCCCGCGCTCACCCTCACACCGCCGTCCCTCCACCGCCGCCGCCGTCCGCCGCCTCTGTCGCCTCCCCGCGCCTGCACCCGCACTCTTTCCGCGCCGTCCGTTTGCGCCCACGCAACCCACGACCGCCGTCGCACCGCATCCCGTCACGCCGCCGCCGTTGCGCCGCCGCCCACGTCGTTCACACCACCCAGCCGCGCCCGTACGCCGCCTGCACCGCAACCTCGCCGCCCGCCATCGCCCGCGTGTCACCGCACCAGCGCTTCCTGCTCCGCACGCACTGCACTCCCGCCGTGCCACCGCCCAGTGCATTGCACCACTCGTGCATCCACGCCGCGCACGCCACGTGTTCGCATTTTGCCTAGCTCGCCGCGCCGCGTTCCTATTACTCACTGTGTCGTGATGGGTCGTGACAAGAGGAAGGGAAGGAGATAGTGGTCGAGGAGCCCGCGCGCAAGCGGACTCGCGCAGCGAGAGAGCCGAGAGGGCCGAGATGGTGGCTAAGGCCGCCGAGGAGCAGGCATCAGGCCGTGCTCGTCGTTCGCGATCAGATGCGCCAGCCAGGGCAGAGGCAGAGGCAGAGGGATGGGCCAGAGTCCGAGGTGCCAGGGCCACCAGAGCCACAGCCGCAGCAGCAGCAGCAGAGTCAGAGCAGTCACCTTCAGCGGCAGAGTCCGATTCAGATTCAGAGACAGAGCAGTCTGAGCAGTCTCAGGGGCAGGATACACTGCAGTCACCAGCTCTACGACGTTCTGCCGCACCCGGCAGACGTCCCCCGCAGAGGAGACTTCACCAGCGACCGAGCGTCGCACCGGACCTAGGACGCGAGGAGGCCACCAGCCACAGGAGCCTCGCAGGTCCACCGCAGCAGCAGCAGCAGCTCGTCGAGCCGAGGCCCTAGCGGCCGAGCGCGCAGTGTTCCGCATGGACACTGTCGTGCGTCTGGAGCCAGGCGTGCTGCTCCAGAACTTGACCAAGGCCAATGCGGCAAAGGTCAAGAGGCTCAGGTGGAGTGTACAGGAGGAGGAGTGGTTCCCGGTGACCCGTGACAGCAGGGGTCGATCGCAGATTCTGGACACTCCTTCAGGCCAGTTCTACGAGACCTATCAGGGCGGGGCACAGGATCTTTCCTCACAGAGTTCTTGACTGGGTTTCTGAGGACAGCTGCAGGGGGAGCCGATGTCAGGGAGCACTTTGATCACTTCAGGGGTCTGCCCAGGTTGCTCTCGATTGAGAGGAACAGATATATGAGGATTGGGTCAGGGTTTCTATGCCACAGCTTGGATAGCCCCAGAGCGCAGAGCTGTTCACTTCATGTTTGGAGGGCAGGTTTGGTTTGTCCAGAGCGACACTTGCAGGGATTCTTGGAGTTGATTGGTTGACGTCTCCCTGCACGAGATGGTATATGTGATGCAGATCCACCCGCGCAGAGCCATGATTGGCGGATTGCACCTTCTCACGAGGCAATCTCACAGTGCTTCCGCAGCCCTTCCGGCTTCTTACGCCAGAGTCCCGAGCCTGCTGACCCCAGAGGCCTACGCTTCACATGGCACTCCGGAGGACTTTGCTCCCGAGGAGTGGCTACCAGAGGGGTTCACAGGTCTGCAGCAGCTGCTACTTCTTCACATACTCACTCATGAGCCATTTGACATAGTTGATTTTATCTTGGCTGAGATTGAGGATGTCATCACTGATGGG